>NC_089750.1:22310052-22445052 GCF_040412425.1 Macrobrachium rosenbergii
ATAGCATTAAAAACTAAAGAAATCACCCTTTACCAGGTCAATGAAAAATGGATCTTTACCAGGTCAATGAAAAATGTATCTTTACCAGGTCAATGAAAAATGGATCTCTACTTCCTTTTTGAATTAGACCCAAGTTGCTCACCAAGTAGCCTCGTCAGAAATTTATGCTAGGCTCCGACTCCTTAGCGTTATAACTTCTACCACCTTGCTGGAAGTTGCCACCTTAAGGCTTCCAGAACATCCCAGGATAATTTTTGCTGTTAAGGCCAAAAGTCTTATGAGAACCCAAAGGAAAGCACTCTTTGACTTCCTAGAATGGCGCATAAAATTGCGAATGGAAGTGTTGGAGAGCTCCATCAAATCACTCTCCAATGTCACTGCATTGTTACATTCTAACCCCTTCTGTAAGGACCTGTTAGAGGAGTTTGTTGTGGCTCAACTCAACGAGCATGCCCACCAACAGAATTGTACAGTGTACGCTCTTCTGGGAAGAAAGGAATTCAGGAAACAAAGAACCCAAAATTTCCCTTTACCCAACCCCAAAAAAGGCTCACTTTGATAAAAAATCAATATATATATAAGCCTTCAGTCACCCCCAAAAATGTTTCCTCAGAAAACAGTTAGGTGGTCAGAAGGGACAATTCCCTGCAAAGGGACAACAGCAACTTCAAGGCCATCCTTTTTCACAAGGTCCAAAAACCATCTCATAGGGGGAAAAAAGAAAAACAACACCTGGAATGTCTATCAAAGGTGAAGGCAGAGGAGGAGGCAGATACCAAGAGGAATTATATTGGTTGGGGGTCAGCTTCGATGACATCACAGACAATGGAAGTTTTCCCTGTGGGGTGACAGAAACTTGCTAGTTCACGGCAGGAATATTATGTTCGCCACCAGGTATGTCTCTTCAGTGTCCTCAAAAGGGACTCATCCAAAAGAAGAGTGATCCTCAACCAATGAACATTGAACAAGCACATTGTTGGCCGAAAGTTTGGATGATAACCATTGCCTAAGTATATTGAATCATTTCAAAAAGGGGCTTGGACAGTTTCTATGGATCTGAAAGGTGCACACTGGCCCATCCCTATAGCCATTCCCTTCCGCCCCTTCCTAAGGTTCCGAATAGGGAAAGATACATACAGATTCAAAGTCATGTCCTTTGGGATAAACATTGCCTAAAGAATATTTTTCAAAACTAGCAACGGTAGTCGTTTGAGAACTCAAACAAAAAGATCTGGGGCCCACAAGAAAAGTGCTTGAAAAACCTAAGAGCAATGGTCAACAGACTACAATACAGTCAAAAGGTTTTATTATAAATTTGAAAACATCATGCTTCACGCCCAGCAGACACTTTCAGTGGCTGGGACTGTGTTGGGATACTCTTGACGGCCTGTTCTCTCTCCATCATCTCAAAACAGAATAAGGCAAGTCCTCAAAAGGTTCCTTGCACAGCCCAGAGTTTCCAGATGGCAATCAGAACGTATGATGGGCCTGCTGCAGTTCTTGTCAGTAATAGATCCAATACATAGATTGCAGCTAAAAATGTGAACAAATTCTGGCTATCGCATGCAAGAAAAAAGATGCGAGACAGACCTCATCAAAGGATTAAAATAGTTGGGGAGAGACTTTGGCCTTAGAATTGGAAGGAATCTCTGGTGAAACAGGTCACCCTGACTCCTCCATCTGTATGAGTGACAAACTCACAGATGCCTCGTTGACAGGTTGGGAGGACATTGGGAGGATTGTCAGGTGGCAGGGAGGTGATCAGCTACTCAGGAATTGTTATATCAAGTTCCTGGAGCTGATGGCTGTCTTTTGTCTCTCAAAAAACACAAACCTCCAGAAGAGAGAGAACATAACCACAATATCCCACATCAAGAGGTCTGGATCACACTCACCTCCTCTTAATATGGTAATATTAGCCATCCTTTGGATGGCGCAAGCAAGGAAGTGGCACATGTCTGCAATTCACCTCACAGGGGATCTCATTGTAATAGCAGACTCGCTACCAAGGAAAATGACAGCCTCAACAGAGTGGATGTTGGACAACCACTCTTTTCAAATATAGCCAACATGCTTCCACAACCGGAAGTGGACCTGTTCGCTACATACTAGAATCACAAACTCATAATGTATGTGTCTCCAAACCTGGACAGTCAAGCAACAGCAAGAGATGCCTCCCTTAAGACATTCCACTGTTGTCCACTGTTCTATCCCAGACAGTAGGAGGGAAAGTCTCTGCTTTCTAAGCCGAGACCTTCACGTATAGGTTTTTTAAAAATACCTATCGTGATAATTACTCACTCAACATTGCTAGGTACCTAGTGCAAAAATTACAGACTTCTATCCAGCATTACCAGTCCATATGGAAGATACGGTTAGATTATATCCATACTGAGAGCCCAGTTGAGATTTCTATAGAAACTTTATTTTTCTTATATACCCTTTTAAAGACAAATGCCTTGTGGTTACAACAGTCATGGCATACAAGGCTGCATTAACAGAACCCTTGCTTTATGGATTCGGGATTGACTCCAGTATAGAAGTTGTCACTTCCCTTCTGCAGTCTTTTGCTCTACAAAGGCCCACTCCCAAAAGGCTTCCAATTGCTTGGTCCCTGAACAAGGTGCTTAGACTTCTATCAACCCCTCAATTCAGTGGACCCAATACAACCACAACGCAGAGGCTACAAAAGGTGATCTTCTTGATTGCATTAGCATCAGGAGCTCATACAGTATTAGTGAACTGGGCTCTCTTAAATAGGGACGATGCATCACGCAAATAGCTGACCATCAACTATTATTGTCCCCTGGCCCATCATTCCTGGCCAAGAATATGGATCCTTTAAAAAGGAAATCCATTCTTATAATAAAATTCAATTTAGCAGACAAGACATTACGCCCAGTTCAAGCACTTAAGGTTTACCTAGAAGTCACGGCAAACACCCCAGAAGGTCCTATTTTCCTACACCCCAGCACAAACTAACCACTCTCCCTATAAAGACTGAGAATGATTGTAGTGTTTTCTCATTAAAAAGGGAAATCCACACTCTTTCCATAGGTCACATGATGTTCGGAAAGTAAGTATGTCTTTGGCCTTCTTCAGAAATTTCTCTTTCAAAGAAGTCTCCAAATGTATTAGGTGGTCATCAGTTAAATCATTGCCACATGTTCGAACAAATTCGACTACACTGTGTATCAGTAGGTGGCATAGTTATTCTTAACCCCTAGGTGCTGCGGCAGAAAACCAGGGGTCATATTGACGATGAGTATGCTAACTATTGCTGGGAGATGGGTGACAGTACTACAACAAAACCCAGCATGCTTAGGTAAGCCACTGTAGACTAATCCTAAAATGTAAGTTCGTGCATAGTTTCTTGTTCCTTGGTATCAAAACCTGAAAAGTATTTGGAATAAAGAATGGGACTTGAAATCTGTGGCTTGACCTTGGACTGGAAATGTTATTTCCTTTGGGGTGTTGGGATTAAAAAGAGAGAGCTTAAGCCTTTTCTGTCACCTGTCAATTTCTTTTGTAAAGCTCCTTGAGGACGGAACAGCGACTATGCTATCAAAAAACAGATTTTGACGTAGGAAAAACCTGTTTTTGGTAGTCGCTGTTGGGTCCTCAAAACCCTCCCACTTCCCTGACGAAAAGGCATGGGATTTGGGCAAAGGGATCAACCTGCATTGACCAACAGAGAGTAATGGCTCCCTGGTCTTTTAACGGCCTGGTTGTAAACAAGAGGGCAGATGCATGTGCAGTAGTCACTTCTCTTTCTTGCAGGTTATTTGACGTTGGAAAAACTGGGTTCAGCTTCGCTGAAGATAAGGGAAAGTGCCCTCTTATCTTTGAGTCCATTATATACTCCATCATGTTATAATGTTAATTATTACGACACAATACCTGGCCAAAAGACCAACTAGAAGAGAATTCTTTGATATTAGTTTGGTCACCATGGAGCTCTGGTAGACCATGGAAGGTAACTCCTTGAGGACTCAACAGCGACCACCAAAAATAGGTTTTTCCTACGTCAAAACCTGTATTTTAATGAAAGCTAAAACTTAAAGTTTTTCAGTACCTTGCAACCGTTATTAGTAACTGACTTGGTATCGTGGGAGGAAGCACTTTGTAGTAAGGTATCAGGTTTTGGGGAGCTGTGGGGTACAATGTACCTGGAGCACCCACCACTTTCACTGGATGGGTTTTGGTTTTATTTCAGTATAGGTGACAGTATTGTCTGGTTGTTTTTTTATATTGGTACTGTGTCCAGGGCAAGGGCACCTATTGATGCTTTGCTAGCCATTGGAATACTCCTTGCTGCAAAGCTCCCGCATAAGTAGAGGCACTCCCCAGCTATACCACCATGCCATTATAGGTTAAGATGAGCACCAACCAGAGGCACTATTCTCCTGCAGTAGCTCTCTTAACTGATAAGGAAACGACAAGCATTGTTTTAATGCTAGCAACTTTTCTATTTCAAATTCATTACATGACGTAATGTTTTGGAGTAGAATATGTCAATGTATCCCACCCCCTGTCAATGTGGAATGAGCTATGTAATTACTTGGTAAGTTACTTATATAAAAATGACATTTTTATAATAAAATAAAGTTTTATATGTACTTACCAAGTAATTACAAAATCAGAGCCCATCCTCCTCCCCTCTGATGGACATAAGGCGCAAACAGAATGAGGTTGTCTGCTAAGTTGTTCCTAGTATTCCCATTAGCGGGTGGGACTGGTCACCCACATAAACAATTGAAATGCTACCACTAATTTTGAATTTAAGCTGCCACGCTGGTTAGAAACTATAGCTATGTAATTACTTGCTAAGTATATATAAAACTTGATTTTATTATAAGTGTCATGTCTATTGAAATTTGATGGGTTATGGATCACATTTGTTTGGGGGAATGCTTCTTGAGGATGCTTAAGAGTGGTGGCAAATAAAGCCATCTTTGTCTATGGCCCCCTTTTAAAAGGGAGTCTGGTTTTTTGAACAAACTACTTTAGAGGAGGGGGAGGGTGAGACCATCTTGAACCTAGCCCATTGAGAATTGTATGATGTCCCTCAGGGGGAGGACTTCCACTGCATGATATGCTGTAGAAGACAACTGCAACCATGCAAGTCCTATGTGGCTCCACCTCTTCCCTTCCTTGCAATATGCAGTCCAGGAGTTGATTTTTCTTTCCCCATGTAGATGTGTCTTGCTTGCTTTGAAAGGGGTGCTGATGCTCTTGTTGTCCTTTCTTCTGTTATCAGAGGGGCACTTAAGTGACTGGAGGCTTGTACGGCTCTGATTCACACCAAGCTTTCGCAGGCTGAGGAAGAGGAAACTCTCAAGAGTATTTCTTCCCAGATTCCCCTTATTCAAGAAAAGTATATATTGTGTAATTCTGTTGTCCGGCTCATTCAGTAGGTTGTGCAACAGCAGACTTCAAAAAGGGTCCCGGCAGATAGGGGAAGAAAGCAGTAGGGAGCTTACATTGAGGAGCGAAATGTTGGAGCCCACCAATGCTTCCTGTCAAGCCTTAATGTGACACTCCAGAAAGTCATAGCGTGCCTCCCAATAGAGTCCACATAAGTGTTTTGGCTACTGCAGTGAATATTGTTCTGCAAGATACTGGAAGCTCTTTAATAGGTGGAGCCTAGCATAAAGTTCAACCATGACTGTCCTGAAATTTTTCTCGTAGGGGTCCAAAAATGCTTGTAGCCATGTCCAGTGGGAGCTTTTTCCCTCTCATAAGGGAGGACAAATGTTGCTCATTCCTTTGTAGCATTATCAGATATTGGGATGGTGGAGACAAATGGCTTTATTTCTGCCGTAAACTCTTGTTTTCCCAGTCATCATAAAATTATGAAGTTCCATCTTCACATCATTGATTGTTTCAAAAGTGAAGAGACAGAAGGCTGATGCTTCCCAGAGAGGTTATTGGTTTTGTAAAGTTGTTGTACTGTATTATCCATTAAACTGGAGAAAGGTTGCATCTATGGCTTTCATTAATATGGTTGTTTCTATTTGGCTTTCATTGCTATATTATTAGGCAGGGTAACAGTCTCCTTCAATGGTTTCTGAGTTCCTATTGAAGTGGGGACCAAGCACCAAAGTTTTATATTTTTAACCTCAATAAGTTTTCCTTTCATTAAATGAGCTATTATCCTTCTTGTGAAATGATTCACATTGAGGTTTCTTGCCAAGGGTTATCAGTATCATTCTCAGGGGCAGACATTGGTGCCTGTACTACATTTTGATTTGAGGTTTAATTGTTCAATCTGGCCTCAATTGTTACCAGTCGGAGGTCTGGGAGAAGTAGGCTGTCTCTTATTATCCATTCTGATTTCAATGGGGAGCTAGATAACAGATTCAACTTCTTTTTGGGCTTAGGTTTTTCATTACCCTGTTCCCATGACCAAAGATTTTTTGTTGAGAAACATATCTTTACCTGGGCAGACTGTGCAGCCTCTCAGTCCTCTAGTTTAAAGGATGAGAAATTTTTGCATATCACAACTGATTTCATATCCAGGATGGACCAGAATTTCTCATGGGAATCATGGATAGCATCTCTATGCTGATGTTCAGCATCAAGTAAGTCCTCAAAGGAGTTACACTATCTTGGAGTCATCCTTGATACTGTTTATGATTTCCTTTTGGAATTCTGAAAGTACTGCAAGTGGAATTTTCCTATCAGGGAAGCCTGCATGAATTAATGAGCCAAGGCAGTCATATCACCACTGCTTAGCAGTATAGAAAATACAGCAAGCAAAATTTTCCTATCAGGGAAGCCTGCATGAACTGATACTACCCGGCAGTATAGACAGTAAAGCAAGTGGAAATTCCTATCAGGGAAGCCTGCATGAACTGATGAACCAAGGCAGTTGGATCACCACTGCTTGGCAGTATAGAAAATACAGCAAGCAGAATTTTCCTCTCAGAGAAGCCTGCATGAACTGATGAACCAAGGCAGTCATATCACCACAGCCTGGCAGTATAGAAGTCCAGGATAAATCACTACCCTCTAGAAGGTAAAACATTTCAGATGGGGTTGGGTGGGCTTTATCAGGATCCTCTCAATACATGATTGCTGCATGGGAAAGGCAAGATTCTCATTTGAAGTATTTCTCATGTAAAGCAGAAGACAGTTACCTAGATCTCTTGGATTCAGAAGGGAAATTTCAGTGACTATAGCCACTTCATGTCAGGTATCGGTGACCTCTCTCCCAAGGAGAGACTCCTTGTCTTCATCAGAGGAGTTGAAGTTGGAGTTCCTAGATCTAATCCACTGCTTTAGGAGTATTGGCTGCTCGGAGAGGGATGGAAACATACTGCCATAGTTCTGCTGGAATGATGTACAGTAGTCTCCTCTTCCATACTCGTATTGAAACCTATAACTCGTAGAGACAGCTTGAAAATGAGCTCTTTCATCATTTAAACTTGCTGCCAAAAGCATGTGGCGTATTTCACACATGTCCAGCCATCAACCAAATTGTCCTTTATTCCTTCAGGGGATGCTCATGGCAGGCAGTTATGAGCCATTTCCACAGGCAAAAAGCAGACTTAGCAATTGCTGTGGCACAGGTAATGTGTAGGTCTTGTGTAATGGTAGCCAAGTAATGATAAAAGGAACAAGTGTTTAATAAAAAAAAATACTGTGTTAACTACCTGTATCACTGTATCACTGTATAGGCTGCAAATGCTCCAAATTAACCCAGGCCTCCATGGCCTCAAGTGCATGCCCTTAGTATGATGCAAGGAAACATGATCAGTGGGTCATATCCATAAATAGTAGTAATGTATTAAATATTAATTCACAATTACTGTACTACTACAATAACCTTGCCTTGCTGAAACTATCAGAACCATACAGGTACCAAATTTAATTTACTGCATTTATAAATAAAGTACTTGCATTTTTAAAACCCAGCATTAATAATTTCTGAAAAACGTATTTCTGAATTAAGTTTCTTTCAGCAACTAATAACAGTGATGATGTTGGTAAAATGAAATCAGTTGTTGATTTTAAGAATGTGAATACAGTAGAACCAGAATGCAAATGGCACATGATTGCTTTGTTCATATTGTGTAATACGATAATAATATGACAATACAGTAATACTGTATATGCAGTATAGTAGGATGTACAGTAAAACAACAGTTTTATTAAAATTCTCTCTCTCTCTCTCTCTCTCTCTCTCTCTCTCTCTCTCTCTCTCTCTCTCTCTCTCTCTCTCTCTCTCTCTCTCTCTCTCTTTCTACATTTCATCGACTGTAATACCTTATGATGATGCTTCATCCTCCACTAAAAATTCCAGCTGTTAGGATTTTAGGTGCAGGTGAAGGATTGTAAACTTGTAATGACATAAACAATCAAATTGCGAAACAGCTGATTGCCAAGTTTATTTACCATAACTGTCAAGCATTTATTAAGAGTTGCGTTAAAGTTGTCAAGTTGTTGAAACTTGCCGATTCTCAATGGTGGCTTCCATAAGTATAAATAGAATACATTTTTATTCATCATTCATGCAGTGGAGGTCTTAAGAAAGATTATCACTAAATTAAAGCTGCAGCTTATAGCCGCAGGTAAATAAAACTAATAACTGGCAGGCTGCAAAATGTCTTGAAATAGGTGTGAAAGCGATGTCTGGAATTGGCGAAATCACACTTGCTGCTTTTACAATAAAGTAATCTACACATTTTAACCGCAACTTTGTTCATTTACAAGAAAAAATATCTGCGAATTGTGTTTCTTCTAGCAACAAATCGCAATGAAGATGTCAGTAGTACTCAGTCAGCTGAGATATTGAGACTAAACAATATCAAATGTAAATAGTATACAATAACAATATGATGATAATACATGTAATATATTGTACTTGGATACTGTTTGACTTTTGTAATGATTATTTTTCACTAATAAAAAAACATTTCAGTTTTTTTATAAATTTAAATTTATAGAAAATTTAAATTTATAGATATGTAGTTTTTTTGTAGACTTTCATAATTTACAGGTTTCCCCACTGTCTCATATCCAGTTGTTCTTATGAAATCTTTTGGAAGCCCAAATGGTGTCAAGTGAAGTACAAAACAGTAATTACCATCATTATCTGTGCCTTGTGGTGCAAATAGCCCTTGTAAAATTCTGCCACTCATGGTTCTCTTGTGCCTTTACTTTGACTATTGGGCTCATCTGTGTGTCCCATCTCATACTTCTCAACCAAGTAGTTTGGTTTTCCAACTCTTCATTTGCCTCTCCACTCCTCACATCTTTTGTTAAGCCATTAGAGAGGTCATTCTGGCGTAGACAAGAACCTGAATGAACTGTCTTTCTTTGCCAAAGGGCTTGTGTCAACCTTGTTTACAGATTTTGTCTTTAGGGCTTTCGTTCTGGGTGCCTTGGTCAGCTAGTGGATTCTGTGGCTGCCCAGTGGGATCTCTCCTTGATTTTTGAGTTTGATTACTTTTATTAATTCTTGTATTTAAGCTCCCTTTAGTTCTTCTTAAGGAAATTTGTTGTTCTAATCAGTAAGACTGTGCCTCACTTTGCAATTGGATGCAGGGAGAATTCCTTTTAGAGTTGGGGTTCTGTGGATCTCTGTTTTACAATAGATTTTTGAAGATTGTTCTCCATGCACCAGTCAACCAAGTTTTCTTCAATCTGCTTGTCCAAGCTTTAGGAAGACAACCCTAGTTTGTTCCTCTCCTAGGATTCCCAATTTCTGTTTTCTTTTTTCACAGACATATCTTCATTGGTTCATCAGATTTAATGTTGATGCTGAACTTTCTTAGTCAGGTTTACATCCTGATTTGTGGGTCTCAAGACTCAAGAGGGCCAAACAGAGTAGCTACAGAGTAGAACTCACCATCTAAAATCCATGAGATTGAGGGTCTTAAAAATTTTGTTCAGTCCAAGTAGTACATCAACAGATAAATATTCAGATCTTAGTTCCCTTCCTCCCTAATGGTGTTACCCAAGCATGAAGTAGTTGTGAACCTGTATGCAAAGTTTCTGCTGTATGTCATCCCCAAGAATTTCCTAAAGTTTTGGTTCCATCAGGAGAAAATGGACTTTCAGTGAAGAACATACAATCCTTGGAGAGACTTTTGCTTCAGAGAAGATTGAAGACCTTTCTGGATGAGAGAAAAGTAAATCAGAAAGGGAAATAATGGATGGCTCTTAGAGCTGGACGTATTCTGATAGATCTTTCCCCACTGTGAGATCCTGATGTCAAAAAGGAGTCAGCATTAGAACTACATTTCACTAGCTTGAACTGGAGAAGGTATCGTCTGCTTACAGTTCGTCTTGAAGAACTGTAGCAGAAATCCTATATGATGGTTGATGTGGATACAAAATCCTAAGAACTTTGGAGTGTTCCCAAAAGGAAGCTGCTTCTTGCACAGCAGCACCACTTCTTAAGAATTCAGTAATTGAAATTGCTTGAAAAGTATGCTTTTCCAGCAAGAGGATATGGACTGATAATCAAGAGAGTGTAAAGTTTTATGCCAGCTGTATGAATATCAGTTATTCACTGGAAAAGCAGGAGCTTCTCTGAATTAAAAGCTTAGGCAATCAAATTTTCTTTCCCTTTGCAAGAGTGTCAAGTGGTGATGACAACCACCTAGCTGTACAGTAATATAGGAAGCAAAAAAATAGGTTCCTTGTCAACATTGCATCCAAAGAGATTAAAGAACTTTAACAACAGACTGCTAGCATTATTGTGGGAGTTGAGATTGAGCACTTATTGACTGCTTTTTTGAGAACACAAACATTGTGAAATATTGCAACCCAATTCCTGAAAGTGAAATTTGACCATGCCAAGGCATAAAGAGGGAAATTAAGACTACAGGCAGTCCCCGGTTATCGGCGGGGGTTCCGTTCTGGCAGCATGATGATAAGCGAAAATTGCTGATAACTGAAAATCGGCGATTATCGGGGCCTTTTCAGCACCGATAAGCGCTGAAAATCACTGATTTTCGGTTATTGGTGCTTCTGTTAGGTATGTGTCAGCGCCAATAAGTCGAAATTGGCACATATCGGCGCCGAGAATCACTGCTTTTCGTCACTTGACAAACACCAAAATATCGGCTCACTGATAACCAAGCCCACCGATAACTGGGGACTGCCTGTATTGAGAGGTTATTGATGTACAAGTGTGGTAGAAATAAAATATATTTGCCCATTTTAATAGTCAGCCCAAATCCAGGACATTTATGTTCATAATGAGGGGCAAAAGACCAACCACCAAATCCCAGGTCACATCACCTGTGATATTTTGCTAAGGGGATGTCTCACTGATAACTGATTATTTTCTGTTGCTTAAACCAGTCCTCTATTCAATCTTCTATTTCATCTACGAAATTGAGACTCCTTACTTTTCCATTAATCTTGTATGTGACACTTTATCAAGTGCCCTCTGAAAATACAGATAGTGTTCAGTATACATATTGCTCTACTGTTATATTAAGGACAGGATGTCATGGAAGTAGTCTAAAATCTTGTTAAGTATGATCTTCAATTATGGAACCCATGCAATAGGGAGGAAGAGTAGCAAGAGATGCAGGGCAACCAGACATGTAGATTTTCTATAGTTGTCATAAGTAGTACTTAAGAAGTCATGGTTAAGTATTCTATTACAAAAGCCATGCAGGAGGAAGAGAAAATAGCTATAAGTGCATGACAACTAGAGAAGCAATTTTCCTATGAAGTAAAAGTAATACTGTACTTCACTGTCCAGTTTCTGCTATTGAAGACAGTGGAAGAGAAAGGGAAAACAGGAGCCTAAGGCGCTATATTGCAACCCTGATGAATCACATGATAAGTGGAACCAGCAGCTGCCTGGGATTCCTCTTTCTGCTGACCATTCAGAATCATTGCATCACTCTTGTTTAAACCTTCCACCTAGATCTCCATAGAGAATTTTGACTGTGGATGCTCCTCCCTTTCTGGTAGTTAATCAAGTTCTAGTTCATCATCTTTCTAACTATCTTCTCATTCCTGTCACATCATCTGGATTTCAGTGGCTTTTTTGACTTCTGACTCTAGCTCCAGCACTCCTGCTATGCACCACAAAGTTGCCTTCCCCATGGTAGTTCCATCTTCAGAGTTTTATTTCTTTCTGTCTTTCTTTATTTAGCTGAAACCCCTTATGGACAGAGTCTACAGGCTATAAACCCAAGAGGAACCCCAAAGGGAAATAGCCTGCAGAGTAGACAAGTTATAGGAAAAAGGCGAGAAGTGAATAGATATGAGGAGTAGAAAAGAAAACAATACACCTGAAATTGAGGAGACGTCAGCAGAGAGTATGTAGGAATGAGTTTGCTCCTTGCTGAAATATGTGAAGATTAGATGATTCTACAACTGCAATAGACAGACTTTCACATTTTAACTGTAGCCAAGTTAAAACTCCTAGTAATCCAAGTAGGATTAAACCTGATGCTAGAAAACAACATACTGTGTGCAGAAGCAGCCTGCCTAATGTTGCAAACAAAATCTTTTAGGTCAAGTAAATAGGAGTGCAGATGTTCGTTATCATAGTGCATTTTATGCAGTAAACATAATGAACTCACTTTACATCTGTGCCACGAGTCAACATTAAGAGTTGGCAAAATAAACTACTGATGGCATAGTTCTATCTAAGAGTTTAAAATGAGAGCACCGAAGACCCCCAGTGGAGAACAGTACTCCAAATAAGGAAGAAGAAAAGATTTAGAGCACTTAGATATGATAGCTTCATACCAAAACATTCTGGAACATTCTTGCAAGATACAAACTTTTGGAAGCGGGGAAAGCAATATTACACATATACTTCTCAGAAGTCAATTTCTTAGCAAAAGTTATACCTGCAATCTTGTAAGTCACTGAAATTTAAAACCTTGTGAATATAAATCAGGGTGCAAAGGCAGATGTGTTTGGGATCGACTAACTATCGTACTTTGATTGTTAAAAGGGTTAAGCTTCATACCCTAAAAGCCTATTCCATTCATGAATATGCTCCAGATCTCTGTTCAAGGATTCTTCAACCACAGATCAGAGTTGTAGAGAAGGAACAGCAGGTAAGAGTAGCATCATCAGTGTATGCAGTCCGTTTGTTTTCAAGGCCTTTCCAAATGTCATTAGTATAGGTAATAAAGAGCAAAGGTCCGAGAACACTATGCTGAGGAGCACCAGAAATTGCATTACTAAAGACATTATACTGACCATCAACACAGACCCTTTAGATTCTTCACATTTAAAATTCATTTAAAAGCCACCAGTTCCCATTTCCCAAAAATCTTAGCTTGTAGATAAGTGATTCATGGTTCACATTGTTGTTCCGTGACACACAAGCCCTCATACACCTCACTCTCCCTCACTCCACAGTCACTCAGGTTTTTGTTGTTATTTCTTCTTCTGTGGCCTTAGGTTCCCCATTCTTCTGTCAGTCCTAATACATTTTCAAGAAGTCTACTTCAGTGGGAGAAGCTACTCCATCAGCATCACTTAAGCACTTCCATGAGAATCTGAATGTGCCAAAGCTTCATGCTTGGAGATTATCAAGAGAAGTCTTGCCAGTTAGGATAGTATAGTAGAAGTAGCCAAGGCCATCAGCAGACCATTTAGGAAGTCTACAAGCAACCTTTACCAAATAGAAATGGAGAGGATTTTTTTAACTTGTAGTAGGAGAAACAATGATCCATTCAATATATGTACAGACTGTAGAGGAACACTTAACAGTTAATAATTTATTGTGTGAATGTTCAAAATATAATTAAACAACCAATGACAAGCTTTGGAAACAAGTAAGTTAAAGGTGTTTAGTCAGAATCTCCATGGTTTTCAATTAACCAATTATAAAATGTTTAAGGAGCTGCAATTAATTAAATAAAAAATTTACCATAAAAAAAGGAGGACTAACACAAGACACATCTGCAGTAGAAGTACTGTATGTCACAAAGAATAGCAACCTAGTTTGGATACACAGAGTCATCTCTGTGGCACATGAAATTTTGACTAAAGAGAAAGCAACTGAAGATTAAAGTCCGTGAAGTCCAAGCTCCTTTTATTTTTAATTGTTCAAGAGAAATGTAATTGGTCAATCTCCTATACTACCAGGCAGGAATTTAGAGGTGATAATCATCAACCTTTATTACATTTGCCAAACAATTTCTAGTATATTTATTCTAGGATGCAACCCATAAGTATTTAGATTTTTTATTTTTCCAATAGTAGTTTCAGATCAGGTTTTACCAGCAGCAGTTGAAGATTTGGGGTTGCCAGGCTCATTCTCACCATATTCATAACATCTTATGTCATCTTTCCTATGGTTGTTTTTCTTGGGTCATTTGATGCTACACATCTAGCTGTATCAAGACAGGGTTCCAGTCCTCATCAAGGTTCCCTATTCTTTCTCCGTTACAACTTCCAGTCTGCATCTCATATCTCCCCAGTGGCTTCATTGTTTCAGGGGCTTTAAATTGCTCTAAATTTTTAAAAACTCATTTTTTTCTGTTCAAATTTATTACTTTTTACCTGTATTAACCCCTTCCGTGCCCTTTTGTTCTTTTGCAATAATTCAGCCATCAAAAGAAGTGATATGGCATTCCCTGGATGATCTGTGGAACTCTATGCGCATGCATTAATATTCAGTACATGGAGCTAGAGAGCTTCATTTTTTCTAAATGTGGAGTGTAAGGATTTCTGCAGATGAGTGAAATGCTATGTAAAAGTAATGGTGTTGTATGAAGAAAAAATTTTGTTAAGTACTTTTTGTGTTTAGCTGTTATTGTCTTCTGTAGCCAATCTTATAGAAAGGTTTTATTTCTATTTAAATAAAAGCAGTTTCAATAAACCTCAAACTTTGTAGAATCTCATGTTGTGCATGGTTATTTTATATGTCTTTCAGAGAAAGTTGATCCATTGTCACCAGAAATATCCCCAGAAGAAAGACAGCAGCTATTAGACGTTCGACAATCAAAAATACATCATAAAATGAAAACTGCAGTATATAATTGGAAAGCTATCAATTATAATGATTACAAGTAAGGAGAGTTGTAGTTAATTATGGTAATGGGTCATTTTGGAAAAAGAAATTGATTTTAGCTTCAATTAATAAGCTTTAGCATTTCATTTGATGTAATGACATTTTGAATGGATAACTGTGTAAACATGGTTGCAATAGTGTTGCTAGGTAAATGAATGACTTATGTCTTTTTTATATGTTTAGCTGGTTGTTTTTAGTACAAATACCATCCTACTTACAACCAAGCTTGGTTCCGACCAACCGGTTGTAAGTTAAAATTGGATGTAAGTTGAACCTTAGAAAGTGGCTGACATTCTGGGTAGGGCATAATATAAAACCTTTGCTATATAAAGTACCTGCATAGTATTGTAATGTAATGTAATGTATAATCATTATTTCAATCTGTTTACCATGATGTACTTCTGTTGATATATTTTAATCATTTATGTAACATATATTATGTACAGGTAGGCAGAGTTACAACGGGGTTAGGTTCTTGCATGTATGTGGGAAGTCGATTGTAACGTAAATCGGTTTGCAATTCAGTCTACAGTATAGTTAATGCCATATGGTGCTGCTGATAGGGCAGGGTAACTCAAACTAATGCTGCCTGAGTAATGAGAGAGCTCTCCCGAGATTGCACGTTGCCAAGTAACTCAGTGGTCGTATGTCGAGCAGGTTGTAAGTGGGATGGTACTCATATATGACAGTTAATTAACTGTGTAAGACTAATGAGGGTTCTTGGCCATTCTTCACTGTTCGTGGTAGCTGTGGGGTTAAAAGATTTGAGAGATAATCAATTTGATTGCCTTTGGGGATCATTTCATACATACTACCTGATTCTGTGTCATCAGAATTCATCCAGAAAAAATGGATGGAAGTATGGCACTTTCTTCCGGTGGGGAATTTGTGAATATCCTTTTCCCAATCTGAGAGCTTCTGGATCATTGTGCCTGGTTCTGGGAAGGCTAAAACCACCTCAACAATGCAACAAGGAGCCCAGGGTTTTTCGTTATTCCTGTTATTAAGTCTTCCCTTTCCTTAAACTCAGCCCAAATGAGAGGCAAGTGAAAGAAGGGAGGGGGATGCTGAAGTAGGCTTTTCCTTTTTCCAGGTGCAAGTAGTTGGATGCTTGCCTTGTAATGAGGCGATGTGGCATTAACGGGGGCAGGCCCTGGATAGTCCATGTCCAGTGGTACAGTTACTTACTGATTTTAAAAGACTGCTACTCTTCGCACTCTCGGACACTGATCCCACTTCCAGTCTACCCTTCACAATCCCCCAAACTTGTAGCCTTGTCAACAGAGGTAAGGATGATGATGGAAAAGAATGTGCTTGAAATCATAGATGAACTCTCTCCAGGCAGTTACAGTTGACTTTTCCTGGTAGAGAAGTCAGCTGGCAGGTTGGAGAACAGTCAAGGACTTCCTTCTACTGAATCAATTTGTGCTACAGACTCAGTTCAAGATGAAAACAACTTACTGTATTCCATATTACATTTCATCAGGGAGGGTGACTTCAAGCTTTTGATGTGTCTAAAGAATGCAAATTTTCAGATACCTGTTCCTCAGTCTTTCAAAAATTGCCTCCACCTTGTTTGCAAAGGGACAGTCTTACCAGTTCTAAGCCTTGTGCTTTGAACTGGCAACAGTCCTGGAGATGATAACATATGTGTTTGTTTGATGTTAGCTTGAGCCCACTTACATGAGCTGGCAGCAGTCCTGGAGATGATAACATATATGTTTGTTTGGTGTTAGCTTGAGCCCACTTACATGAGATAAATCTTCTGAGTTCCCTCAACAAATGGCTAGTTTTGACATCCCTGGAGGGACAGTTGCTCCAGAACAGAGACTACCTTTTTGCCTTTTGTTGTGGTCGGAGGATTCCAGTAAATGGGGAGTAGTTTGTTGTCATGCCCAGGCAGCAGGCAAAGTACTTAGGCTTGCTGACACACATGGCAGCAGAAGTTTTTTCCGTCAGACTTATATCCATAGGCATAGAGAGGTGACAGCACATTTCCTGTCATGACAGGAACAACTGTCTCGGCTTTGGCAGGTCATCTTTGATCACTTATCCTCGGGGAAGCTCATACTTAGGGGGTATGTGCCTCCACCAATGATAATTTGATTAGTATCAAAAGCAGTATTGCTTGGCCTCCAGTGATTTACTCTTGAACAAAGAAGTTTAGAGAGGATATTGCTTTTTGGTTGGATGACAGAAACCTACTAGTGTGAGTTCTTTTGAACTCCGCTTTTGGAGGTACATGCATGAGTAGGTGGTTCAACAGGCATTGATCTGGCAGCCAGGTATATTCTGGCCAGGAGGAATGTTTTGACAGACAATTCTTCTGCCACACACAGGTATTGGGGATAGATCAGTCCCTACATCTCACTTGGCAGAAAGCCTTTTCGAGGGTTGTTTGCCACACAGCTAAACATTAAGTTCCCAGTGTTTTGCTCTTCTGTTTCAGACCTTTGGGCTGCCCTGGAAGATGCCTTCCAGCACCTCTGGGGCAATCTTGTTGTCTCCACCTTCCACCATTTAGTCTGAATCACCAAGTGATGAACCAATTACAGGTCATTCTTGGTCTCAGAATGACCTTGGTAGCTCCTCATTGGCCCCATGCTAAGTGGTATTCAGGCCTATTTGTTGTATAATTTGTGGCACCCAAAGTTATTCCCCCATTACCCACTCTTCTCTGTCAGCCACAAGTTCTGAGGTACCAGTAGTTAGTGCAGACCATTAGCTTCATGTTTGGAGGTTATTTAGCAGTTCTGCAAGAGAGAAACTTTTCTCACAAGATGGCATGGAAGATGTCTGCTTGCCTCTGGAGGCCTGCAGCGTAAATGCTTCATTAACAGTAAAGTTTTAAAGCATGTTGGAAACATCTGAATACAGATATATGTTACTTAATGTCAGGAGTACAATCTGTTAAGTGAAACATTAATCAGGTTGGACAATAAGTAAACACCTTATATAATTGTATACAGATCAAGCATGTTAGACTACTAGGCCTACACTTTACTTGTACTGAGCCAAGATACTGTACTTAGCACAAGATTCAGGTATCACGTCCCTGGACACCTTGAGCATTGTCCCAAAGAGTGGCAATTGAAACTTCACATGAAAGTCTGGAGGATCAGTCAAAACTTGCTTTCTTGGGGGCCCAAGAAGAGCTAAGTGAACTAAAGTTGGTACTGAACCCAGAAGGGTCAGGAATAGGAGAGCATGAATAGGCAGCACTCTTAGAAGGTTGACCAGACACATTAAAATAAGTGGAAGAGGAATTATAGAAAAGCTAGTAGAAAAAGGTACAAATAGGTTCTGATACAATTCAGATCACAGATAGCAAGGAAAGAGTTTGTGCACAAACTAGAAGAGCCTTGAAGACAATAAAAGGAGGTGGAGGGCTAACTTAACTTTGGGGAGATTCGCTTGCATGGATATTTAAGAATTATAGAAGAGGTTTTTGGTGGTTTTGTTGTTTGTTGAGTTATTCACAATTCAGCTTATATTTTTCAGTACAGTGAATGGATTTTAATATAAATTAGATGTTTCATGCACATAATGAAATATTATGTCTAAAAAGACTATCATATATATTCTAGATAAGCTTATTTTGTGTGCAGTTTTGCCATTTGGACATGCATTTCTTTAATTCTTCATGAATTGCTTGTGTTAAGTTAATTATTTATTTTACTCGATAACACTTGCATGCACTGTTGTCATGTATTACAATCAGAAGTCAAAATGTCAGACTGAAGTTAGCTGAAAACTTTTTTGTGGATAACATTTGCACTCATCAGAATCACAAGTTTTGTGGTAATTTGCCTAACTGCAAATGATATCATGAATATTTCAAAGGGTTGCTAAAGAATTATGAAGTTAAAATAATAAATACTTTACATTCAAATAAGAAAAATACTGTATCCAGGTTGCCTGAATTTATACAAAACTGACCATCATGTTAATGCTAAAACTCAAATGATTGATTATATAAATACGAGTACTGTACTTCTAAAAGTGATGACATATGAATACAAATATGTTTACTGATGTACAGTAACTTCAAAATTAATATATTATTGCGTGACCTGATGGTAGGTGTTTTACGTAAATTTTATCATGGCTGTAATTGTGGTATTTCCCAGTAACTTACATTAAGTGTTTATACTGTGTTACTGTTTGGAATACAGTAGTAATGGGTTCCCATGTTTTATACCGGGGATAGGGTTTTTAGGGAGCAAGTTGCGGTAATCTGTATCACTAAGGATAAATTTTACTGATTCTTAGGTATTTTTTAGAATTGCACAGTTGTATTAAAGGCTTTTGTGATGTTTTGTACAATGATAGTCTCTAGCACTTACTGCAGCATACAGCAATAGATGTGCTGCTGCTTTGGTAATTTATGATAAATACCACAAAGATGCACTTCTTCATATAATGTTCCTAAATTTTGAATTGGATGTATTAGTGTATTGCCATGAAGGGTTGACTCTTAAAATTTTGGTGTTTTCTAGCATTGTGCATTTGTATCAGGATTATTCATACAGTATTGTGTTTTACAATAAGTTTCCCTATGTTTATCATACAACATCCAGAAAATACTGGGATCACTTTTGGCTATTAAACATGTGAATATTCATTATAGTTGATGTTTATTGGATATTTTTAATCATATTGTAGCACTGTAGTAATTGTTCTTGCTTTAATTACAGTTCAGCGTTATACCTCGTGAATCGATTTTGCCCAGACTTTGCCGCACTTTTGAAAGTGTTTACAGAGATTAGGAAGAGAGATCCTCAATTTTCTCCAGTCACTATGTTTGATTTTGGATCTGGAGTTGGAACAGGCACCTGGTAAGTAGTAAATCTGAGTACTGTATATGGTATCTCTAGTAGAAGTTACATTTTATTTATATCTGCTGTTTATTAAGTAGAGTAATTGTATGAACTTTTTCATTGCTATTTATTAAGTACATACACTTGTATAGATCGAGGCCAAAAGTCTGTGAACCTGCCAAGCTAGATTCTGTGGAATAGAATGTCCAAAAAGAAAGCAGTTGTCAGAGATGTGAATCACTGAGTGACCAGATAACATTGGCATGAATTAGTAGTTGAGAAGTAATTGTCAGGTAAATGAAGGTGACTAAATGTAGCATTGCATCCTTCCTAAAAGTTGCAAGTGTCTAGAGCCATAACACTTCCAGGAAAACTGAATGAACATTGATATTTGGTAGTGTGACATGCAGCATTGCAACAAAATGTAAATGGGCTTGCTCTGCTAAACAAGTTGATTATACTTATTTTAATCTCAGGTATTAAAGGCTTCAATGGATTCTCCCTGTTATAACAAAGCTAGCAATAGATGGCCAAGTAAAATCATTTTGGGCTGTGTTTATCATAATTGCCAGTGTTAGAATGAAGGATGCTTCTAACATTCACAGTAGAGAGGAAAATTTCAGAAATGTTAGCACATGTATTTGTAGTATATGACATTAGTATAATTATCCGTTTAGCATCAAGCCTTAGAAGCAATACATAGTTTTCTTGCATGGTTGGATATATTTTTTTGTACTGAATAAAGAAAGCTTGGCATCAAGTGACTAATAAGCATTAATGAAATCCTTAGAATAATAAATGCAGTGTTACGAAAACATAGTGAATCTTGGAGTGATAGGATAGTCATCATTAAGTCAGCAAGTTCTTTATGTTTGACTAAGTCAAGGATTGTTCAAATTACCTTGAAGAAGATTGGTTACGTATCCAGTGGCTAGATCTAAAAGTGTGTCTCAAGTTATCTCATTTTTCTATCTTTTGTGGAAAATTTCTTCCTGTGGGAGTTTGAAGCTTTACATTTATATAGGAGTATTCCCCAGCATGAGCTGGAAATGGTTATTGAACCTGAGTAACTAGGTGGTTAATTGGTGATTAGTTGGTGAATGTGAGAACCCTTCTACTCACTAGCCCACTTTTGCGCTGACCTTGGTGAAACGTCAACATCTAATGCTCATCTCTGACAGCCTTATTGAAACTATTACTTGAGTATTTTGTTGATGAGTCTGGACTGCAAAGTATTTTTGGTATACTGTAGATGTTGCTAAACTGTGGGATTGAGTAACAGATGTAAAGATCATGAGTGGTTGTGTGAGGCTGTTATATGCCCTCCGTTACGGTTGATCCTCACTGGTTTTGTTCACATAACAGGGATAGGACTTGCATTCCAGACTTTATTCAAGGAGTGAGGTAGCTGGTCCCCCTTGCTTTGGAATAGATTTGGCAAGAAGTGCAGGAAAGCAAAGACTTTGCCAGTGTCTTTGACCCCTTTGAACCATTTGGTTCCTTCTGGTCACACTACTCTACTTCTCTCTGTGGACCTCCTGCTTGTTCTACCCTGGCTCATTATAAGAAGGGGTACACTTTCAAAGATAGTGGTCTTGTGTGCTCTCCAACAGTGGCAATATGTGAGCATGTGCTTAGCTCTCCCCAGGTAAGACTGCTGCAGGTATTATGGATTCTTTGGCACACCTGACAAGGATGGGGCTTTCTCTGAACATCAGACGAGACCCTTCCTTCGTAATGTTCCTGAATTGCTTAACTTTAGTTAAGAGGTCTTCTATTCCTAACACTGTTCTTGCTGTTCCTGTGAAGGGGCTAGGTGTAATTGAGCCTCCAGTTCTGTGGTGTTACATGTGAGAAATACCCCAGCAGTGAACACAGGTGGCACTCCTTTCTCTTGTCTGCCTATCTCAACCTCATGCACTGCAGTCGTAGGAGAGAGGAAGACTTGCGGCAGGAGTAAACTGAAGAAATGCAGTTTCCTCCTCCTCCTCCTTGTCAAGCTCTTTCTCCTCTTCCTCTTGTTCTACCCTTTCTTTCTCTCATAGGAATAAGGAGTAGTCTCATAAGCCTCTCACAAGACCTCCTCTGACTTCACATGAACATTTCTTTACTTTGAAGCTTGAAGGCTGATGACAACATTGCTCACCATAGTTTGGCAAAAAAAAAAGTGGCTACTGAGTATTGAAAGGGGGAGAAAAGTGGTGGGAGAATAGAGAGCTACAAGATTCAATGAGGTAGAAGTCAGTGGCTTTCAAGCATTGGAAGATGAGACCTGCCAAAGAATAATATAGAGAAGAGTAGGGAGAGAGAGAAGGCAATAGGTAAAATGAAGAATGGTTAAGCACCAGGTCCACCAGAGGTGCAATGAAATGTTGAAAGTACTTGGTATAGAGACAGGAAGAGCAGGTACTGGAACTGTTAGAGGAAAGCTGGGAATAGGAAGTATTGCCATATGATCAGAAAGAAAGTCTGTTAGTAAAGTGTTTTAACAGAAGGCAGGTATTATTGAATGTGGTAATTATAGAGGAATCAGGCCATTAGGGCATTTGCTGAAAGTACTAGAAAGAATACTGGATGAGAGGTTGCAAGAAATTGTGAAGATTGGTAAAAGCAGTATGGTTTTCCTAGAGGGAGAAGCACATTTGATTCTGTCTTTATAAAATGACAATTATAGAAAAGAGGAGGTTGGAAGGTAATCAGAAATGCTGTTATGCATTTATAGACCTAGGGAAGGCATTTGATAGAATACCAAGGGAGGTAGTATATTGACGTTTAAAATAAAAAGGGGGGGAAGTACCAGAAGTGTTTGGTTGAAGTGATATATAAAAAAAGACAGCGGTAATAAAAGCTTGTAGTAAAACAAAAATGTTTGAAATTACATTTAGTTTACATGAGGGGTCAGCACTTGGCCCATTTCTGTTTGTACTGGTTATGGAAGTGTTGAGCAAAGGGGCTAGGAATGAAAATCTATGGAAATTGTTATGAGCAGATGTGCTGGTGATTACAGCAGAGACTGAAGAAGAATTTCAAAAAAAGAGTAGGAGTGGCAGGAATCTCTTGATTGGGGTGGTATGAAGGTAAATGCAAATAAAACTGAGGTTAAGGTATCCAAGAAACAGGGAAGAGACAGGTTATTTGTAAAGGACAGAGGATGCCTAGATTTAATAAAACAGGTAGAATATTTCAAATACTTGTGATCTTCAGGACAGGAGGTAGCGGGTGAAGCTGAAGTTGAAAGTAGGATAAAATAAGTTTAGGGGAAATGGAGGTAGGTGGTAGGGGTAGCGTGAGACAAAAGAATACCAAATAAACTGAAAATAAAGAGCCATTGCAATGTGATCACAGACTGGTGATGATTTTTGGTTCAGGAACAGTGGCATTAAAATGGAAAGAGAAACAGAAGCTGAGGCAAGTAGAAATGAGGATACAGAGGTAGATTTTGGAGATTTTTCTGTGTGAGAGGCTGGAAAATGAACAAATTAGAAGTTCTGTGGTGGTAAAGATTACTGTTATGATAAGAGAGTCAAGGTTGAGATTGTATGAGCATGTGGTAACCGTGAGTGAGGAGAGGGTGAAGAGGGCTTGGGTGGAACCTGTCAGGGATAGAAGGTCAAGAGGGAGGCAAAGGATTAGATTGAGTGATAAAATGAAAGAAGATTTGCAGAAGGGTTGAATGGAGCAAGATTCTTTCGATAGGAATAGTTGGAGAAGACACATCAAGGCAACCAACCCTATAGCAGAGGGTGAGGAGTGCTGATGAAGAGATGGATGTCAATTGTATTACATTGTAACTTTTTCCCTGTATTTGTGTAGCCACCTTCTGTAGATACAAGCAGTCCCTGGTTATCGGGGGGGCTTCTGTTCCCGACGGTGTGATGATAACCAACAACCACCGACAACCAAAAATCCTGATCCCAGTTTGCGGCGCTGATAACTGGGGATCGGTGCCACTGATAAGTGAGGATTGGCGCTGATAACTGGGGATCAGCACAGATAACGGGGATTGGCGCTGATAACCAGAGATCCTCGCATGTTGGTGCCGGAAATCCAGTTATCATCATCACTAGACAACCGCCATAAAACCGGATCACCGATAACGGGGACTGCCTGTATAGTATTGCTTTTAAGTAATTTTACACTTTTTTTCTTATTGTTTTAGGTGATTTTTTTTGTATTTTTACAGGTTTTTAGTATTTTTTGCTGACCTAAGTAAAGATGTATTAAATTATTTTTCACTTTTAACAAAGTTTAAAACCATAGAAGTCAGAACAGTGCAACAGGAGGTATTACTATATGTCCCTGTATTAAGAGAGCAAATATTTATGATGGTTTGCATAAGGTCTGACAAAGAAATTGGAGATTTTGAATAGGTTTGAATACAAAATGCTAAGATTCTTTGTTACAGTATAAGAGGATTATATCATTAAACAAGCAGTTTGCTTGGAGATGTAGCATCCAGTAACTGAAAAATATACCAAAATCTGAAAGTTTGAGCTGGTTTGGACATTTAATATGTAAAGCATGAGAAAATCAGAAAAGTTGTACATGTATACAGTATATGGGAGCAGCAAGATGAAGACCAATAGGAAGGCCCAGAAAATCATGGGAATAGGGAATAGATGAAGACCCAGACCAGATGGAAATTTAGGTATGAGCAACACGAAGAGCAGAGCAATCTCTCTTGTCAACGGTCCAAGCACCGGTCTGTCACTCCTTGTCCTTATTCGCCTTACCCATCCAGGCACACCTCCTGCTCATGTTCCAGAAGTGTGATGCAGCACAATGCTTCCTCAAAGTTTGAGGAGCACAAAGAGAAGAACTGTCCCGCTCCTCAACGTTCCAAACAACGGTCCCCTCACCATTCACCAAGTTGGGACACGGACAGAGAGTTGAGAGTACATCCACTCAGAGGGGAGAATCAGAGACAGAACACTCTGTCACCGGAACGGAAGGAGGAACGCAACAGACTGGGACCGTCAAGCCAGATAAGTCTGTTGGACTTGGTAGAGGAACTGGACCTGGCTCTTCAAGATCTACAAGAGGAAGTCAGCTTTGCAGACTACATCTAAAAAATAAGAAAACTTTTATGACTTCCAGGACCTGAGAGGGGAAACTCCTCAAGATTTTATGGACTCCTCTTCTATGGAACAGATGGTTGAGACCTTACCAGAGGCCAGGCATTCCATCTGTCTTTCTTGGTCTCCAGTGGTGAAGTCTGCTCTGAAGGAATTGAATAGCCTAATAGCAGGGGAGGAAGGTTCCTTAGCCTCCTCCAGGTCTCAGAAATTACTGGGCTCCTCTGTTGGCACTTCAAGCAAAATCTTATGTCAGGAGAATCCCTCTCTTCCCAGGAGTGTGATTGTAACACTTTTCCAGTTGTCTGGAAACTCTTCCTTGGATACTTTATGACAGATAGGCTCTAAGTTCACCAGTGGAGACATGGTGAACTTCAAAGTAGTCTTGGGAAGGATGTTGAGAGCTGTCTCCTGGCTAGACAATTGCCAAGGGGCAATGGTGAGGCAAATTAAAGAATCGGTTCCCCCCGAATCCTGGTTGACAATAAAAGACTTTTTCTCACCATCCGGAAAAGCCTTGAAATATGTGACTTGGGCTAATATTCTCCTAAAAAGAAGAGAATCTCTCCTTTCTTTAGCCGACAGACAAATCTCTATGGACAGTTAGCTAAATCTTAGAAACAGTACATTGTCAGATGTGTCTGGATACTTCCTTCCAGAGCCCCCTAAATCAAGCAGTCGCAGACAGGAGAGAAGATGCCAAAGGTATTCTCTCGTCCTCTTTTAAGGCAGCTACGAAAAAACAGCCCTACAGTTCCAACAGCCAGGGTAGACAGGCGAAGACCTCAAGGCAGCCCCTTCAACAAAGGTTTCGTTAACAAGGCTCTCAATCTTTCAGAGGAAGGACTCGAGAAGAAGGACAGCCTTATTGTTCCACATTTCCCCTCCGTATAGGAAGATGTAATGTAATAGATGAGACGAAAAGTATCCCCCATCCTCAGCATCAGACCAAGGTGGGGGGCTGTCTAGGGAACAAGTGGTTAGAGTGGCAGAAGGCTGGAGCAGAGGAATGGACTGTCCAAACACTCAGGAAAGGATACATTCTCCCCTTCAAGAAAACAACTCTTAACACCCATTCCACTCAAGTTCCCCTCATACAGAAGAAACTCCGCCAAGCAGAGAGCCCATCAACAAGAAGTTCAGGACATGCTAAACAAGGGGCTGTAGAAGTAGTGAAGGACAAGATACCCATCATAGATCTGTCAACCTTGAACGGCTATCTGTACCTAACTCCGTTCAAGATGGAGATGCCCCAATCAATCCTGGTAGTGATCAGGGAAGGAGACTTCATGGTCTCCTTATATCTACAAGATGCTTATCTCCACATCCCATTACATCCTTCTTCCAGGAAATTCCTAAGGGTTGTCTCCGGGAAAGTCTCTTAACCAGTTCAGGGCTCTCTGCTTCGGCCTAGTGACAGCTCCCCAATTATTTACCAGTATTTCAGCTACTATCAGAATGGGCCCACAGGAGAGGAATTCATCTACGAAGATACTTTGATGATTGGCTCGTTCTAGCATGGACAGCAGAAAAAGCCCAGACGGACAGGGACTTGGTGCTAAATTTGTGCAAGACCCTGGGAATTCTGATCAACCCCAACAAATCGGACCTCATAACGACTCAAAAGATCAGATACTTGGGTATGATGATAAACAGAGAAGTCAAAGGCCTACCTATCACAGGAGAGAATCATGTTGTGTTCTCAATACAGTAGTCTGCTTTATTATTATCAAATTGTGTAACCAGACCACTGAACGTCTCAGTCTGCTGTTAAAGAGCTAGAAGGGACTCTTGCAACAAAAGCTTTGTGGCAAAAGTTTATCCAGGAATGGAAGGTAGACTAAATTTGTATAGTGTGACTACAGTACGTTCATGCTTACGTCAATGCTAGCTAATGCTGCTAGGATATTTGTGTGCATTCTTATACTGTATACTCTCACTTCCATGACAATTAAGCCCATATTTTTCTCTTTGTAGATTAGAAACTGTTACTCCTACAGAAATGAAAACACTATTTCAGGATTTACGTGAGGTGCAACCTCTCAATTTCATCACTGGCCAGTTTTCAAGGTGCCTGCAGACCTGTATGCTGTGGAAGTTAACACATTAAGCTCTTACTGCCAGTAACCATGTTAAGGCTTCTGATATGATTGACAGTTTGAAGCAGAAAGGATTTTACAGTGTTCGTCAAAGTTATTTAGTATTTTTAATGTGGTTGACAAGGTATGCTACCTAGGTATAAAAAGTCCAAGTGGTAGATTGCAGTCTGCAGGATACATGTTAAGGTTATATCTAAAAGAAAAATTAAACCAGCTTCCAAAGAATTTGTACAATCCATGTTGGCTGTTGAAGCATGAATATCTGCCACTTAATGATGAGGTAGATTGTATTCCTGGTGACTTGCCACTGATGTTAAATGTGAAGGTGTGTCTCCTTTTCTCACATGCTCTGATAGCAGTCTAATTTTGTATGTGTTAATGGGATCTTTTGTGCCAGTCTTCCTTGCCATCTGTGAGAAAGAAGTACAGTCAGTTAAAAATTGAAGAAATCTGTGGATCCAAAGGGAAATCCAGTTTCAGGTTCTAGGTGGAAAGCTTTTTGAATGCATTTTACTATACTTTGGGTTTAAGTTACCAAAGACATTGTCAAGCCACTCACGGTGTAGGATAACAAGAACTCTGCTGGTCATTGGATAAGCAATGTCACAAATATTAAAATTGTCAGTCACATCACAAACAACTACTGTTTGCTCAGTAGATTGCTTGGATAGTTGGAGTGTCACCAGCTGGAAGCATTATAAGCTAAACATTTATTGGTGGGAAGACTGTATATAACACCTGGCACAAGCATATCCCAAAGCCAAGCAGGTACTGAGACATTTAGGCAATTGGGTGAAAGTCTACCAAAGGAGAAATTTCATATTTTGTTTCCCAAAGAAACATATTGCAGTATTCCCGTGAAACATAGCAACCTGGGATTGCCTGTGAAATTGAGCATTCTTGGTCTGAGTAGGTAAGGTTAAATAGGATGGGTCAGAAATGCATACTACCAGTTCAGTTTAGGGGAAAAAAAATTTGGTTTTGCTATTCATGACCCCCTCGATGTGGGACCACCTTGACGGGGTGAGGGGTCTCTTGAACCCCAGGAATTTGTTCCCAGGTTTGAGTCCAAGAGTCTCATATATTATTATATATTTCTTTAGACTAATTTTGTGGAATTTTCCACTTTTTATAAAATTTATCGGACCTGATAAATAGGAAAAGGTATCATAGCTGGGATTGGGTTTATATCGGAAGCTAAATGGTAGTAACTGTGGTAGGATCATCAACTACCTCATATTGTTCGGACCTGAGAGATATCAGATTGTTATTTCAAGGGTAGAATTATTCTTTAGGGCCGGACCATGGATTCCAGGGTGGTCTGGCTCTGGGGATAGGACTCTCGGGATTCTTTCCGGTTTGCCCATAATATGATTAAGGTGGGGATGATTGTATTCTTATAATACTCTTGGTCCAAGCAAGCAGGTTTGGCTTACATGTGGGCCACTCTAATTGTGTTGTGCCATCCCCTGTGGGGTAGGGTAGGGGTGCGGACATTTGGGAGTCAGCTCTCATTTGTGCCATTGGTGGAAGAATAAACACCATGAAAGGCTAATGATATCTTTTTAAAGTTTTCAGGTTTTTTTTTCTATTATTATTATTCAATCTTTATGAATAGTAGGAACAAAAGAGTCGAGTACCCCTGGGTCCTCTGATGATACTGGTTTGGCACAAATGACAGCCTGTTCACCCACCTTGGAGATTGAAAATTCTCCAAATGTTGATGACCCATGCAAGAATAAGGATATTCCTGTAAAAAAAGGACCTGGCATTGTTACAATGGAACCATTCTCCCTTGAGCCAGATGTTTCTGTGTCTGTGTCCCAAACAAAAAAAGGAAAAAAAAAATAGTTCAGACTTTTCAGACCTGACTCAACCTTGGTTCACTTTGAATCCCTCTTTGGAGAATGAAACTGGTAAAGTTTTTTGAATTTACAAGCTGACCAAGATATGTCTTTATTAAAATTGGAAAATTACTTAGTTGAACCAATGCCCATCACAAGAGATGAGCATAAGCCAAATTAAAAAAGGGAATGGTTGGTTGAAACAACAACCAGAATCCAGTTGGAAAGTTATCAAAACATTAAAAATATAGAAAACTGAAATATAAGTGGTTCAAGGCATGATACCATGAATAGTGTACAGGGCACAGTAATACTGCCAAATCTAGAAGAAGAAATACAAAACTAATCAATGTTATTAAATTCATTACAGAAAAGATGTATAACAACATTGAAGATTGCAAAATATATGAGGTCCCAAGCAGGAAAGACAAAAATAAATCAATCAAAATAGCAAAGATAAAGTTCAGTGGCCAAACCTTACCCTTGAAAATTGACAATTAAAATATTGCGATTAAATAGGGAACTAAGACCTTATGTTCACAAACCCATACAATGCAATAACTGTTGTAAATATGGCCTTACAGCCATTAAATGCAGAAATTTTCCTAGATGTGCCTATTACAGTTCACAAGAACATAAAACACGTAGGGACTGTGGCCAAGCAAAATGCCTAGAACACCATGCCCAGTCTAAAATATGTGCGTTCTATATTTACAATACTGAACTTAAATTACTACAAGAACGAACTGGAATGTCGATCAGGGAAGCAGAGTTAGAACTAAAAGTGAGAGGATTGAATGACCCAGCTAAGAAATTCAGGTATGCAGATACTTCTGCATCAAATATGTTAATACCTGAACTGAAATGAATGATAATAGAAATAAAGAAATACCACAAAAAAAATACACGATCAAAAGAAATCTTCTAAGGACATTTCACACAACAACATTATCATAGTGGACAATAGATTTACCTCTTTAACAGGAATAGGTACGAATAATGACATAGAGGAAGACGAAGAAGAATTAAAATCACAAGAATTTGATCAAACAAATAACAACTCAGAAGAGGCAAAAAGATAAATAACCCACTAATCTCGCCAAAAGCTTAAAGTTCATAAACAGAACACTAAATCAAACATTCCACTGTCTCCCATAATAACAGTAATACTGTACTAGGAGCAAAATCACAAAATTCAGGTGAAATGGAAAACCAAAATAGAGATAACTACAATGAAAGCAAAGAAGTTCACCCATCACCAATTAATAGGCGCCACAAGAAAAATTAAGAAAAAGCAACAAACTGATGAACACAAAGATATATGCAGTTATAGTAATTGCTTTGTAGCAATGTGCCACAAAAATAAAAGTATAACTAAAGAAAGCCTAACCAACACCATAAGAAATTTCATGAGGTATAGAAATAAGGAAAAAAGAAACATCAAATCTCATGAAGGTTGTATGTGAATTGAACACTTGGGTATTACAAATAAAAACATATCAGTGTTGTAGATAATATTCTAAAGAATATCAAAATGGAAAAATTAAATCAAAATAGTAAAAACGTAACAGTCAACGAAAGTCAGGTTCAAACTGCGAGAAAAAATTAATCAGGACCTTCAAAAATACAAATTAACTTATAACAAATTTAAATAAATATCAGCTTAAATAATTTGAGTAATTTGACCACTCTCATATTACACCATTCAGTCTTTATATGATTCAGTGGAATATAAATGGATTATTAACAAGAATGCACTTAGAAGTCCAACGACATGTAAGTGAATACAAACCAATGGTTATATGTATACAATATGTAGAAAAACTTGTTCCAAATATAGGTAAATATCTACTAGCCACAACATCAAAGGAAAATTAAAATAATTTAGTAACAGCAATATGTGTCCATAATAAAATGATATACGACAAAGTAGATATAGATTACACTGAATTACAAATTTCAGCAGTAACAGTGAAAATAGAAAATAATATGTTTGATATTATTAACTTATACAACCAGCCTGATAAAAAGTATGATATAAACAGAAAATAATAAAAGAATTTAAGAATCACATATTAACTGTAGGAGATTTCAATGCACAAAATCCAATATGGGATTATAAAAATACTGTATTACACCAGATAAAGGTGGAGAAAAAATAGAAAACTTAATGAACACTAAAAATCTCTGTTGTCTGAATGACAGTGAAGCAAATACATATTGTTCCAAAACTCATGGAACATTTTCCTGAATAGATGTCACTCTTTGTTCAACAAATATGTTGACAAACTAGATTGGAATACTTGTGATGACTCCTATTCAGTGATTATTTTCCCATAATAATATCCTTATTAAATAATAAACCAAAACCATACTCCCCACATTATAACATGCAAAAAGCAGATTGGGACATTTTTAACTTGCTTACTAGAAATATACCATCATATGATTATCTGAAAAATTGTAATGAGACAAATGAATTCTTTGTATCTTTCATTAAAAAGGCAGCAGACAAAGCTATTCCTCATTCAAAACCCCATAATAAAACATAAAGTCCACTGGTGGTCAGATGATCTGTCTGAATAAGTATGAGAAAAACACTCCCTAGCAAGGTTAGATACTCTAAACAGAAGATTCAATAAAATAAATAAATCAAAACCATTCCTAATAGAAAATATATTAAAAATGACACATTATTAGAAATAGATGCATTAAAACCTTAATGTAATAAAATATCAGCCAAATTTAGAAAGGAAGTCATAAAAGGTAAAATAATATCTTGGAGGTCATATGTATCGGAAATAACAAGCTAAATGTCCATTCAAAAAGTATGGGAAAAATTCAGAAAAATAAATGGAGCAAATATTAGACCACCCAGACAAGCTTATATTAGATAAAATGGAAAAAAAAATTTAGATCCCTTCGAAGTTAGTAACACACTTGGGGAAAGTTTTGCCAAAATAAGCAGTGACCGAAATTTGGACAAACATATAAAAAAAAAAATAAAGAATAAAGCAGAATCCATAAAACTTAATTTTAAGACAAAGGAAAATATATATTATATAATAAGAAATTCAGTATGAAAGAGTTGGAACATGCTCTCCTGAACAGTAATAAATCTGCTCCTGAGGTGATGATATTTGTTTTTAAATGATCTGCCACCGAGCACCTTTGGAAAAATCATACTTTTTAAAATTTTACAATCATTTATGGCTCTGAAACTTGTTTCCAAATGAATGGCAAAATGTGATGATAATTCCTATACCCAAACCTGGAAAAGATCCTTGTAATGTGAATAATTATAGACCAGTCTCTTTAACAAGTTTTCTATGCCAATTGTTGGAAAAAATGGTAAATGCACAACTTACCTGGCACATTCATGAAAATAAAATTTTGAGTCATTTATGGCTCTGTAACTTTTTTCCAAATGAATGGCAAAATGTGATAATAATTCCTATACCCAAACCTGGAAAAGGTCCTTGTAATGTGAATAATTATAGACCAATCTCTTTAACAAGTTGTCTATGCCAATTGTTGGAGAAAATGGTAAATGCACAACTTACCTGGCACATTTGTGAAAGTAAAATTTTGAGTCCTACCCAGTTTGGTTCACAATGTAATAGGTCTACATTAGATTCTCTGTCTAATTTGGAAGACCATATATGTAGAGGATTTTAAAGGAAGCAAACTACAATAGCTGTCATTTTTGACATTCAAAAGGCATACAATACTACATGGAGGTATGCAGTATTAAAAAGATTACATAATAGTAACATACGCAGCCATCTTCCTAAGTGTATTAAAAAAAGGATTTTGACAAAGGAAAAATCTATTTCTGGGGAGGGGCCCGTGTCACCCGGTGAAAAAGTCCATTCAGCACTTATTTCTAGGTAATTCTGTTGCTAGATACCAGAGAAAAGCTAAATGTAAAGCTGGGGTTACTACCCCCAGAGCGAGCTCCAAGAAATGGAGTCGTGTATGGTAAAGGGTGAGATTGTCACAATCACGGGACCCTGCCCTATAAAGATTCCCAATGTCAAAAGTCCAAACGAGAGAGGTGCCGATACAAGCCCATGCACTACTCGCGGACTGTACACAAGGCAATACTAGCCGCATTCCATGTTAGCACCCACCCCACTAGAATGATGTTTACCATGGGAGGGAGAGAATGAAAAACAGGGTGGGTCACCGGGTGACACGGGCCCTCCCAGAAATAGATTTTTCCTTTGTCAAAATCCTTTTTCTGGATCGGGGTCCCGTGTCACCCGGTGAAATAATAACAGAGAAATAAATATCATTCTTATAGTATTAAAGACAATGAACTGCTTGTAAGGGAATAAATTAGGCAGTGAAGGGGAAAGTGACCAAGAATCAGAAAGGGAATCAGAGAGGGACAACGTTCCTTGCCGCCACCGTAGGGAATTTAAGAGCTGCTAAAGGTTTCAAATAGAGACGTTGAAAACAGGGGAGAATTCCACCCTGAACATTTGGTAAGGTCCTCGAAATTCATGTAATGAAAATAATTAATGTAAGTGGCCACTGCTCTAATATCATGAGCATTGGAATTGACCTTGAAAAGGGTTGTATTAAGAAAATACAAAACTTGCTGCCTAATAGCAGACACAATGACAGTGACAGTACCCCCTTTTCTAATAAAGAGAGGGCCTGACAAAATTGTGAGGTCCTGTCTAAATAAGCCTGTAAGGAATAAACTGGGCACAGAGACAGACCTTGTGAAAGGGGAGTACTTTCCAAGGTGACCACTGAAAATGAGGACCTTCAACTTTAGCTAGAAAGTTAGGGTGAGGAATTCGCAACACTACCCCTGATGGGGGAAACCAAAATGGTTGGTTCCGCTAGACAGGGCAGACAGTACAGGAATACTAGCACCAGAAGCTAAGCTGATTAAAATTAGGGTCTTCCCCAACAAGGAAAGGTAAGAACAAGATGATTGTTGGTTACCGAAGCTAACTCCGATACATTACTCAAAGACCAGGAAACCGAATGTGGACGGAGTACTGGTCTCAGACGAACACAGGCCTTAGGGTTGAAAGTTAAGGGCCTGTAAGCCTGATTTAAACAAAACACTTTCCTCGGGGCCGATGCGGCTGCATCATTACTGTAGCTTCAAAAACTATGTGAAGAGTGCTAGATACTTAACTGCAGAACCATACTGCAGCAGAGTAGAATCCCTTGTCTGATTTTAGGAAGACAGTAATAACAGGACCAATACCAGTTCCTTCCTAAACTGTAAATTTCACAAAAACCACAAAGCCAGGGTACCAGAACTTTGAGGAGGCTGACACAGGCTGAGCTTATACTACTCGTGGCAGTTTGGGTCGTAGAACTGGAGCACGAAGGTTTCAACCCCAGAAGGAGTGGAAACCAGCTGGCTTCTGGCCCGTTGGGAGTTACTAGACCTACTCAACCCTTGAATGTTCTGAACTTGTGAAGGACTTAAATAACAGGTTCACCGGGGGGAGCAGATAAACTAACTTCCACCCGTTCAAACCTAACGACACTGTGTCCGTGGAGAGAGCTAGAGGGTCCAGGTTTGGGGGCCACACAACAAGATAGTTTGTGGCTGAATTGGGTTGCAAACAGACCTACTCCTAGGTCCGGAAATAGATCGCAAAACTACCTGAATGACGATCCGTCTAAGGACTATTCCGACACCAGGGGGGAGGCCCTGGATAGGGAAACTGTAGCGATCTTTTGGACCCCTACGAGAAGGGTGGCAGACAGATGTCACTTGTGTCTGTTTGCTATGGAGAAGATAGAACCATAACCTAATTGATTCGATTTGACTTCGAACCCACTTGATTACGCAGCGCACTACTGCTGCGTTGTTCAGAACCAGCCATAAATGAATCCTCCTGGGAGGAAGAAGTTTTCCCAAGGGCAGGAAGACTGCCACAGCCCCCCAAAGCATTGATATGGAACTGCCGGAACGCGGCCGACTAAGTTCCATATACATCATGGAGCCAAAAATATCCACCCCACCTGCTCAGAGAGGTGACGGTGTGGAATACTGAGGCCGTAGGGGGAAGCTGAAGAGGAACTGACTTCGATAAGCTCTTGACTGTTGCACAAGGTCGGAGGCCCTTGTTCAAATAGGAGGAATCAGGGAGACACGTCCCTGACTCCACTATACCCCGTTTATAAACTCCAGCTTTGACTTCAGAAGGAGAACCGTCACTGAAGCAAACTGAAGAGAGCCCAAGACCTGTTCTTGGGCACGGCGAGAGGTACGCTTGTGTTGATGAAATGCGTGGTTGCCCTTGCTATCTCTTTCCACTTCCACTGAATTCACAACCACTGAAGGCTACCCTCCGGAATCAGGCGGGATCCCTTCCTGTGTACTTGAAAGCCCAGAGACTTCAGAAAGCCGATTATAATGGCCGGCAAACTCCAGCAATCCTCGACGCTGGATGCCCAAATGAGCCAGGCGACTAGATATGTGGCTAGCATAACCTTCTAATACCAGAGCTGTTGAACTACGGTATCGTTCAAACTGGCGAAGATTCTGGGGGCTGCATTGAGGAGGGCATGATCCTGAAGGGGAACCCCTGTTCCCGAGCCTGAACCCCAAGAAGGAAGAGAACCTTCCTGCAACTAAGACGTGATAGGAAGTGTCGGAAAGGCCTACAGAGGTGGTTACGGCTCCACGGTGCAGTAGGATCCGAACCTACAAGACTGTAAGCAACCGAGACTTGTCACATTGAATGAGGAATATAAACGGGACAAGTCTGGAAATATTTTCCAGCGGAAGGGAACTTCTTTGGCAGACTGAAAAAGTCTGCCTTGCGATTACAAGCGTCTCGCTTTCTTAATGCCAGTTTCCTTAACAGACCTTTCATAAAAACCTCTAGATCCCTGGCCGGTAACTGACAGAACCGGATTGGGGGAGGGGGACAACAGTCCAGCTCCACCCCAGGCCTTTGATAACTATACTCTGGGCCCAGGGACTGAAGTTCCACTGGCCCCAAAAACGGTACAGCCTCCCGCCCACCTGAGAAATACCACTGGGAGGAGGCTTGCTTGCCTCCCGTGGAGCCTGTGCCTTCCCAAATTCTCGGAGAGGAGCAGGATGCTTCCCTGCCCCATTGATAACCCCGAGGTTCAGTGCCTCTGGCAGAATGCCTAGTGAAAATTCTTTCCTTGGGTTTTCGTACAAAGCAATGAAAACCCCGGCGAAGACATATAGGGGAGGCGGAGACATGGGGGAGCCACTAGGTCCTGATGTGATGGCTGAACCAGCACACATCGAGGTGGAGGCTGTGAGTGAGAGGCTGACGGATGTCCAGGGGCAGGAACCTGAAGAGCCTGCACCACTGCCTGAGCAGGGGAGCGCTTGAACTACATGAACTTTTTGCGGGACTTGGGATAGGGCCCGGCAAGTTCAGATTGTTTCCGCTTGTAGGGTAGACCCCAACAAGAACGGAGGCCCTGATTAACATTAGTAGCCCCGGACAGACCGTAACAACGCCCACCTGGGGAAAAGATTAATTCCCCAGGTGAAACTGTTCATAAGCCTTTTTGGCTCAAGGCGTAACGTGGCTGCCAAAAGATGTGTTTTCAGCTGTCCATCCGGACTGTGATGAAATTAAACAGGTCCTGCAGAAAACCTGACAAGAGGGATTTTATCAGGACCCGAAACAACGAACCGCCATTATATACCACAGACATTGTTTCTGTTAAAGTCAAAGAGTTCCAGGACCTGGCAAGCCTGTCCTTACACCTTGTTTCAGCTTCCGGGAATTGACTCCAGAAGCTTAGGGAGCTGTACGCTGAATAAATTAGAAGCGTATTCCGTGGTTAGAAGGATCACTGTGAACGTATCTGTGGGATCTGCCTCCCGGAGATGTGTCAGTGGTTTACTTCCGAAATAAGCCTGTTAATAAGAGGGGCTACATTCGGAGCACAAGGGGTAGAAGCAGGTCTCTCAAAGAGAACACGGTAAAGACCCCTTTAGCTGGCGTGAGCTTGAAATTCTCCGCCTGCCACTCCGTTACAATTCTCAACAGAGACGATTGTGCCCAGTCCCTAGGGAAGATGAGGGTTTCCTTAGGGATCTTGTCAGATAGATACCATGCTCTTCTGCCAGTTTGGCAAAACCCGGATAAGGGGATACCAGACCGGAAGGGAAGAGATGCAATTCCGCCAACCTCCGTGTGCCCACACCCTCGATAGAAGGGTACCTTCATGCTGGGAAGCATAGAGGGTTAGGCGCCAAAGGTTCCCCAGACCGAAGGGGAAAAGGGGTGGAGGTGTCCGGAACAGAGTAGAATTCCGGAACGGAGCAGGACTTTGCAGGTGATCCGCTGTTAATGAATCCTGAGATTAATTCCTTTGGGATTTAAGCTCCTGGGGAAGGGAAAGCACGGACCCATGAGGCAGATAGTTGGTTAGATAGTTTTGATAGTTGTCAATGACCCTCATGTCGAGCTCCTTATAAGGAGACCCGTAAAAGAGTCTGCAACAAAGGAAGGAGGGGGTAACCGCCTTACTCTGCTTGGGCGTGTCCCTTTCAGAAGACGAGGCCTAACTTCGTGAGACGGCACCGGACTAGATATCCGTGGCGTCCTCGAAGGGGCCCCGAGCGGGTGGTCTTCTGGGTTTTAAAAGGTCTTTCTTTGACTGATTTCACCTTAGGGACGGTAGACCAGGAACCGTCCAAAAGGGATGAGGATCAAACGAATCCCTGAAAGGAAAAAAAGCAAAAGAAGGAAGAGAGCTAAGCGGAAAAGTTCGTCTCACTTATTCCCGAGCTAAGCGGAAAAGGTTTGTCTCACTTATTCCCGCACCTACTTATCGCTCCAGGACGATGTTCACAGGTTCGGGAACGAGACTGAAGGCCGCAACGTCTTTAGTAAACCCTCCGAAAATAGCTAATTTATTTTAAGAAGACCGGGTCATCTCTTGGACCCCGGTAGTCAAAGGGGCAGCAACTTCTTCAGCAACTGACGTTGAGATCTGGGCGCCAGGAAAGGAATGTTACAAATGTCCACCGAAAGGACATAGGAATTTCCCGCCTCTACGTATGGCCCGAAGCTGCTGACCCTGGACTAGAGGGTGTGAAGCGAAGAGTTACGAGACTTGCGGCCGGCCTCCAGGAGGGGGGAAATTAGGACCCCAAACACCGGAGGAGCAACTATTAATAAGTCACATGAGACGGAGTTTGGCGGAGGAAAACCGATAGGTGTATACGAAACCTACCGATTCATCAAGAATCTTGCCTGGAGAGAGCTCAAACACCGAAGGAGCGACTATTAATAAGCCATATGAGGCGGAGTTTGGTGGAGGTAAAACCAATAGGTGTATATGAAACCTACGGATTCAACAAGTAGCCTGCTCGGAGAGAGCATAGCGTACATCGCAACCATCCGGGTGCCAAACTATTAATTCTCCGACACAAACCGCACACCGGAATGGGAACTACAGACTCCGTGACTGCTGGCTTGTTGCAGGATAGCGGAGCATTCCTGCACTTAACAAAACCAGCTGAAAGCGTATGAGATATGGGTATGCTGGAACGGATGCGGAGCAGAGTACCGTAGCAGCGACTTTAGCCTAGTCAGACCATGAAAACTCCCGGAGTAAACCGAGAGAAAACCGGACTAACAGTTCAAATCTCATAGACACAAAAACAGAGTCAACGGAAACATTCGAGCGACCATGTTTAAAAATATGTGACGGATACAAATATAGTGGGAAGGTTATGAACTGTTGGAAGTGGGCGCACTCAGTGATAGCGGTGGGGATAAACACCGACTGCTAAACACTATAACCGCCGGAGCGGTAAGCAAGGAGAGCGCCCAACAAGATAATGAAACACCGAACAGAAAGTTAGCAAAATGGAGGAACATGAGAAGTAAACAAAACAGAAGACAAACGCTAACTGGCCTCGTATGAGATCCCAACAGCAAGGTGCGGACTGGCATCAGGAAGGAAACAGTCGGCGTAAAAAGGAAGGAGGGAAGGATAGGCCAGGAGGTTTGTAACCCAAAGTAGCGACCAGGGTGGGACAGCACTCCCGGGCGCCCAGAGATCTCATACGTTCCCTCGCTATGTGAGCTGTGTTGCACGACAAGAGCGAGAGAAAAGGGGGAGGAAGGGCAAAGACCTCTACGGCCAGGAGAGCAAAGAAAGGTAAATGGAGTGTGAACAGGAGTGGGAGAGCACTCCCAGTCACCTCTAGGTCCAGGTGGGGTGCCAACCGATAAGGTTAGACACTCAACACCGAGGGACAAACCAATCAATGCAGAGGGAGGGGATGTAGGCTACAGCACAAAATAAGGATAAAATGCTCTCAAGCCTTGGTAAGTTAACAAACCTTGAAAACGAACCAAGGGGAGAGAGAGCAAAGGGATTGGGTAAAAGGGGAAGAAGGGGTTTCTCGATACAATAATTTATAGTTGGTAAGCAACCCAAAGAAGGATTGAACTAGGATAGGCTACGCAGGTAAACCCTTGCTATTCCAGCTTAACCTATCAGGAACATTAGCCTAAGTGAAAAGCCGAAACAGGGAGAGGGTGGACGTAGGCTGTATACCCAAGCCAAAACCAAACAAAGGGAAGCACCAGACATAAAACTCATACGTACAGATCGAGATCGCAGGCATGAAACTCATACGTACAGATCGAGATCACCAGATCGAGATCGCCGCCCCCCAACGTTTTTTCCCGAAGGAAAAAAAGGCTATAACCCTAACCTAGGCTAACCTAACTGAGGCGATGCAAAGGAAGGAAGCCTAGGAGAGGGATAAAGGCTAATTAACCAACCCAAAATAAATATATAATAAATATATAATATAACAGAAAATTACTAAAAGGTACATGTAGGAGGATAGGCAGTCCCAACACGACATGAACGTGAAGGGAAATGGCCGACCTCCAGTTATGAAAGTATCCAAAATAATCAACAAAATTCAAAAGCATCCGAGCACAAGGTCAAACGTAAAGAGAATAATCTTAAATGTACCAATGAAAATCATGTTCCCATAAGCTTAGAGAAGTGAGAGTCTAAAACAAGGCAAAATAAAGCCATAATAACAAGCGAATAGGCCCGAGGGGGAACCACGTAGCCTAAACAGCAGGACCGCACTTGACCAGCAAGGGAACACAAAATTCACAAAATTTACTAAATTGCAAAAACAAAGCAAAAAACCGTAACAATACTAATGAAAATAAGATTCCTAGAAGCTAAGAGAAGTGAGGGACAAAAATAAGGCATAATAAAGCCATGACAATAAGCGAATAGGCCCGAGGGGGAAGCTCGTAGCCTAAACGCCAAACTACACTTCTCGTAGTAAATGGGCACAGAACAAACAAAAATAATCAAACCCACTTAAATAGGAATCACAAATTGGGAATATATCCCAAGCAAGGAAAATTACAAATAAATTACACAAAACAAACATGCCGACCCAAGACCAAGAGAGGTCAAGAGACGCTGAGAGAGGAGATCGAGACGGGCGTTATAAATTCCTTTAATTATTAAACTAAAGGAAAATAAGGAGCCTCAATCGCCTAAAAAACAACAAAACACTGGTACTCAAGATTTTGAAGAAGAACCTTGTGAGGATGCCATAAAAGGATGCCATAATAGCGCAACAAACAAACAAAATAAGGAGCACAACAAAATTATGTGTGAACGAAATCGTGTGCTAAAATGGAATGCGGCTAGTATTGCCTTGTGTACAGTCCGCGAGTAGTGCATGGGCTTGTATCAGCACCTCTCTCGTTTGGACTTTTGACATTGGGAATCTTTACAGGGCAGGGTCCCGTGATTGTGACAATCTCACCCTTTACCATACATGACTCCATTTCTTGGAGCTCGCTCTGGGGGTAGTAACCCCAGCTTTACATTTAACTTTTCTCTGGTATCTAGCAACGGAATTACCTAGAAATAAGTGCTGAATGGACTTTTTCACCGGGTGACACGGGACCCCGATCCAGAAATTTTATGACTGATCACACTTTTCAGGTGAGAATAGATAATGTTTTTCCAAAACATTTCCACTTGAAAATGGAGTTCCACAAGGGAGAGTCCATAGTGGTACTCTGTTTACATTAGCTATTAATGACATCAGTAACATGCTACCGGTTGGAATTAAAAGTAACCTTTATATGGATGATTTTGCCATATATCATACAGCATCACGCATAAAGCATGCAGAACGAATGATTAATAAAATTAAATAAAAATAGATGAATGGGCCTCATCTGTAGGCTTTAGATTTTCCAAAGAAAAAACTGAAGCTGTCATGTTGTATAAAAATAAAAATTTGAAAAAAGATGAAGAAATAGAATTAAAAATGAGAAACCATAATATACCAGGTAGCCAAACTGCAAAATTTTTAGGATTAATATTTGATGCACACCTGAATTGGAAATGGAAAGCCCATATAACTTACATAGAATCAAAATGCAAAAGAGATTTAAATCTAATTAAAAAAACTGCCTCACACCAATTGAGGAGCTGATAGACATAACTCTTACTGTACTGTATAAAGCAACAGTGTTATCAATCATTGATTATGGAAGTGAAATATATGGTTCAGCATCAGAAGCAGCACTGAAAATATTAGATCCATTTCACAATGAAGGACTAAGAATATGCACAGGAGCATTTAGATCCTCACCAGTCTCTCCTCTGTACACATTGAATATGGTGAACTGCCACTGTTCCTCCATAGAGAATTCATAACAATGAAAAGTGCATTAACCCTTAAACGCCGAGCCTCTATTTACAAAAGAGTCTGTTGTATGCCGGCAGCGTTCGGGAGTTAGCGCGGAAGCGGAAAAAAAGTTTTTTTAAAAAAATCACAGCACGCTTAGTTTTTAAGATTAAGAATTCATTTTTGGCTCCTTTTTTTTTGTCATTTTCTGAAGTTTAGTATGCAACCATCAGAAATGAAAAAAATATCATTATCATATATACACATTGGAATATATGACAGCACGAAAAAAAAATTTCATATATAATTGTATACAAATCGTGCTGTGAGCAAAACGGTTAAAGCTAATGAGTGTTTTTTTTCGTTGTATTTTACACTAAATTGCAATGATTTTGGTATATAACAAATTGTAAAACGATCAAAGCAACACAGAAAAAATATTATCACAAAATGATGCATGAATTAAGTAGCAGTTTATGCAGCGTAAAAACAAGTTTTTTTCTAAAATTCACCATAAATCGAAATATTGTGCTAGAGACTTCCCATTCATTGCAAAATGAAGGTAATTGATTGAATATTACTAGACTGTAAGTGTTTTAGCTTACAATTGCAGTTTTCGACCATTTCAGTCGAGTTAAAGTTGACCGAAGGTCAAATTTTTTCTATTTATTGTGATTTATATGAATATATTTCAAAACTGATAAAAGCTACAACCATGAGTTATTTTTTGTTGTATTCTACATGATATTGCACACATTTTCATGTATAACACTTTATGTAAGGCCTAATATAAAACGGTGCAAAAATTATGACAAGGTGACTAAAGAAATTCTGAGATTTTCAGCCAAGTTACCGCACGGAGGTAAGGAAAAAGTTTTTTTCAAAAATTCACCATAAATCAAAATGTTGTGCTAGAGACTTCCCGTTTGTTGCAAAATGAAGGTAAATGATTGAATGTTACTAGAATGTAAGAGTTTTAGCTTACAATTGCTTTTTTCAACCATTTTGGTCGAGTCAAAGTTGACCAAAGGTTGAAATTTTGGCACTTATCATGATTTATATGAAAATATTTCAAAACTAATAAAAGCTACATCCATGAGTTATTTTTGTTGTATTCTACATGAAATTGCACACATTTTCATATATAAAACTTTATGTAACGGCTAATATAAAACGGTGCAAACATTACGACAAAGTGACGAAAGAATTTCTGAGATTTTCGGCCGAGTTACCGTGCGCGGACGTAAGGAAAAAGTTTTTTCAAAAATTCACCATAAATCAAAATATTGTGCTAGAGACTTCCAATTTTTTGCAAAATGAAGGTAAATGATTGAATATAACTAGAATGTAAGAGTTTTAGCTTACAATTGTGTTTTTCGACCATTTCAGTTGAGTCAAATTAAAATTTTGGCACTTATTGTGATTTATATGAAAATATTTCAAAACTGATAAAAGCTACAACCATGGGTTGTTTTTTGTTGTATTTTATATGAAATTGCGCACATTTTCACATATAAAACTTTATGTAACGGCTAATGTAAAACGGTGCAAACATTACGACAAAGTGACGAAAGAATTTCTGAGATTTTCGGCCGAGTTACTGCGCGGAGGGAAGGAAAAAGTTTTTTTCAAAAATTCACCATAAATCAAAATATTGTGCTAGAGACTTCCAATTTGTTGCAAAATGAAGGTAAATGATTGAATATTACTAGAATGTAAGAGTTTTAGCTTACAATTGCGTTTTTTTACCATTTTGGTCGAGTCAAAGTTGACCAAAGGTTGAAATTTTGGCACATCGTGATTTATATGAATATATTTCAAAACTTATAAAAGCTACAACCATGGGTTGTTTTTTGTTGTATTCTACATTAAATTGCGCACATTTTCATGTATAAAACTTTAAGTAACGGCTAATATAAAATGGTGCAAAAATTACGACAAAGTGACGAAAGGATTTCTGAGATGAGTCACTGATGCTCTGTAGTGCGAGAAGAAAGAAATTCGCGCATGCGCGGCTGGGTAACACTTGTAAACAAAACAGCAGCACAATCCTTGAACTCCCAGCATCCCTCAAGGTGCGTGATTTAAAATCTTTGGCAAACTAGGCCTATAACTATTTTTCCGCAAATATTTAAAAATACTTTTTGTAGGCGACGTACCGTACGTCCGCTCGGCACCCGACAGACAATTTTAGTCAACGTACCGTACGTCCAGTCGGCGTTTAAGGGTTAGGAACCAAGACAAGTGATTCACCAACAAAAAATGTATTTGATCTAAGGGATATATTTATAAACAATCATTCACCACCTTTCCCAGTTAGAGCTAATAGATTGTTCAAGTCACTAAATATGAATATACAATTACCTTCACTGACTTAAATTATTTATCAAAAAGTCACTCATATATCCCGAATCACCATAGACAAGGAACCATAGATCATATAAGACGAAAAAGTTCACATTACGTAATGCAGGCAGTTCCCGGTTATCAGCGGGGGTTCCGTTCTGACGGTGTGACGATAACCAAAAATTGACGATTTTCGAAACTTTTTCGGGGCTTAGCGGCGCCGAAAGTCAGCGATTTTCGGTTACCAGCACCTATGTTAGGTATGTATCAGCGCCAGTACTCAATTATTGGCACCAATAAGCAGAAATCAGTTATTTTCGGCACCGAAAATTGCCAATGAAAATTGCCAATTTTCGTCACTAAACAAGCCCCGTAAAACCAGACCACCAATAACCAAGGACTGCCTATATATACCAATGGGTGTAAATCGCAACATGGAGCATGATATACAGCTATATCCCAGGACAAAACATAATTTTTCTTTACATGATAATTCCTCAGTCTTCACAGCAGAGTTGTGTGCAATCTCAGTAGCCATCAAAATTAAATGATAAAACATCATTGAATAATTTTGTGATTTTTAGCAACTCAAGAAGCACTATAGAAGCCGTTCAAAGTTACTACTCAAAAAATAATACTGTACGTGAAATTTAATTTCAACTCCACAAATTGTATAATAATGGAAAAAATATTGAAATATTTTGGATCCATGCCCATGAAGGGATTAAAGGAAATGAAGAGGCTCATAAAGCAGCTAAAGAAGCAGTCCACATGACAAGAGCAAATGTAAAAATCTCAATTAGTGATTATATAAGAGATATAGAAACAATCATTGTAAATAAATGGCAAAATATACAGAATGATGAACCTATAAATAATAAATTGAAATGAGTAAAATCCTGTGTTGGAAACTGGAGTTCATCATATCAGAGAGAGGGAGACACACAAGTAATTCGAACGTGTCTATGAATAGACCAACCTCGTTTGACACATGGGCACTCCATGTGTTGTGTGACTATCCAAAATATAACCAACAGCGAGTATCAACCTTTGTAAGTAAATCAGTGGGTGAAATTTTGTCAGAATCTACATTTTCAATCATTCCAATTTTAACATTCATGAGGAAGTGTAACTTAATAGACAAAATATAAAAATAAATAAGTAATGAAAATACAAAACCCCATAGGGCATTCAATGAATTAAAAAAATTTTTAAATGTTATGTAATTCTAAATTTTAATTTTTTATTTTTTTTATTTTATCTCTAATTTTGTTTGTATGTATGGAAATGAGCAAATGTATTTATTGTATACGTGTGTTCCAGTGTAAAAGCATGAACATTATACAGTTTTTTCTTTTAAATTTCATTCATTCATCATCCTGTGAATGACCTATTTGGTCCCAGTTACTAGGCCTAGGACCTAGACCTGGTATTTTGGTTTAGTCCATTGGGCCAGCCCTATGAGAGCTGATAGTCTGCTCAGTGGTCTGGTTAAACTATCGTATTACAGTGTAATAATAATAATAATAATAATAATAATAATAATAATAATAATAATAATAATAATAATGTGTAATGAAAATCCACAATTATATAGTAAATATATTACTATGTAAAATAAACTATAATAATAGTAATAGTAATAATATTCATTAAATTGACAGGTGATGAAACAAGGCGGCTGTTGCACTTACTACATATTAATGTGTATCTTTTAAAATTTCAATCTATGCATTTATGACATATCCACCAGTATCAGTAAAACTAAGATGTATGAACCTTGCATATTATAGTATTTTCATAGTATTAAGTCATGTGTTATGAGCCATTTTTGTGACCACTTTAAAGAGGTATCTGTCATGCATACAGGCTAAAGTAGGTAACATGCATGCAGACTAAAGTATGTTTTAAATGCAATACAGTGGTCCTTCAGTTATCCAGTTTCACTTTGTCCAGAACTCGATGTTATCCAGAGAGTCCTCAGCACCCCAGTATATACATACATGCAAATTACATATACTGTATGGTTCATAAAAATTAAAAACCTTGCTTGGATGGTTGGCAACCCTGCACAGTTAGAAAGAAGCATTGGTAATGCTGCTTACAGTCATAAGCTGGATGAAAGATGGTTAATTGTGGGGTTGGTAAGCCAGGGAAAGAGTTTAAGGGGAGAGGCTAGCATTTGACTTCTTAAGAGCTACGTGGCTGATATTGGCATAAATGCACTTCGTTGCTTGACGTGTCATCAAACGTCACTGTGTTTATCACTTTTAATTGGTAGAGACATATTTCATCACTACAATAATTTATTGTAGATGTTTATCACTTTTAATTGGTAGAGACATATTTCATCACTACAATAATTTATTGTAGATGTGTGGGTGGGTGAGCACTTGAGATTTTTGTAAACTTCAGTGCTATTGGCAAAATCACATGTCATTATGTCATTATGATTTTTGCTTTTGAATAGCTGATAGAGATATGCGTCTTGATAACATCATGAAAATTCACTTCTTTATTCGGTTGCTCAGCAGTCAGAACATTTGCTATGTGATTGTGCATCTCATAGCTTTCCCTTCAACAAGTGGCTTTTGTTGGGATCCTGCAGTACTGCAGCTGTTGTTATTGCTGTGTGTGGTGGTGTGTGTGTGCCATGTATGGCCCCACTACCTACTAAGAGGACCAGGAAGTTGCAGACCCTTCACCATCCACTTCTTCAGTCACCTGGTCATACATCTTATAAACACAGATGAAACTTCGGCACCCTTTTTTTAACATGTGAGGTTCATTCAAACAGCAGTCTGATGTCTCTCTGTTGCTTCTCAATGACCTTGACCCTTTAGGCACCCCAATGCCTCTTCTTACCGGTTTATCACTTTGTGGCCCTGAGGAAGTACAGGAGGTACAGGATCTTGATGATGCAGTAGTGTTGGAGGAGGTGGGGAAGTAAGATGACTTCTGAACTTCCTCACAAGTTTTTAAAAGTCCAGCCATTGTATGCATTGTTGGCACAGCACACAGGTAAGCGAGAGAGAAAAAGTTTTGTTTTTTATTTTTTAAGTTTATTTTTTATTGGGTAGACAAAATAGGAAAAGGAGTATTACCCATATTATATGGTAACGTATACCGTTTGTATTGTGTGGTGGGTATTGTATTTGTTAATTTTTTTATTATACGTTGTGTAGACATTATTGTATTTTCAATAGACAAAATTAAGAAAAAAAAGTGTTAATCACATTTCAGAAACATATGCTACTGAAAGGTAGTGTACTTTACCATTTGTACAATGCCTACCATAATGTGTGTTGTATATAAGCATAAAGCATATGTACATCATGTTACAGATATGGGAAATTAAGGTAGTTAATTTTGGTTTAACATCAAGTGTTCAGTGTAAAGTGTGTTGGCTGTTGTTTAAAAAATGTTTAGTGTACTGCATACTGTACTGATATTCAGTACAGTATTGACAAGGCAAGGAAGGTAAGGTACAAGGTTACCACTATACACCCATTGAGTGTTTTTTTTATCATATCTGGAAATTTTCATTACCAGGCAGGGCCTTGGATTTATTATGCTGGATATGGGAGAGATTGCTGTAGGCGCTTTGCCAGAAAATGGTAACTGAAATAAAGTACAGTGTAAGAGATGTGAATACGTCAGTGAGCATTCCAAATTTAGAAGCTAAGTTAGGTGTACAGCATTAACTCAACCTCACTCCAATAACTCAATAAGTTCAGTTGTATGCTGTATCTTTTTCTTACTGGTAGATTGAGAATTATGAAAAACAGGAGATTTTTGCTTTAAAAGTTGATATTACAAATAATCTGAAGCATTAAAACATATTAATCCTTAAACTTGTTTTTCACTGTTCCAGGGCTTCCATTTTCCAACAAAAGAGTCGAGATATGGATGTTGTGCATGCTTACAATTGAATCATTGTTATTACAGCTTTTAATTTTGAATTTTGATGTAAAGGGAATCTTCATGTGGATTTTCTTTATGAATGTGAAAACAAAGACTATACCTGTGTTATTCTTTCATAAATATTGATAATCTCAGATTAAAGAACTCTTACTTTTGTCTGTTTCACAGGGCAATGGACAGTATTTGGCCACGATCTTGTAAAGAAGTTGTTTGTATTGATGCCAGTGAAGAAATGAACACACTGGCAGATAGATTGTTACGAGGAGGAAATATCACAGATGAACGTCCTATTCGACCAGGAGGTACTTTCTTCAAACAGTATTTACCAATGTCTGATGTCCTTAAGTATGATTTAGTCCTTTCATCTCGGTCATTGTTTGAGCTTCCAAATATGGAATCTCGTCTGAGAACTTTAGATGTATTGTGGCGAAAAACTGATGGTTACCTTGTTGTTATAGAAGCTGGGACAAATGCTGGTTATAAAGCAGTTCTTGAAGCACGAGATTACATTCTTCAGTTGGGCAAAGGTGCTGAAGAAGAATCAAATAGCTTGCAAGGTCATGTATTTGCTCCCTGCCCCCATGAAGAATTTTGCCCCAGATATCTTGATGGTACATATATCCCATGTAATTTTGAAGTCCCTTATAAACCATTTAATTTGTCTAAAAATGTGGATATTTCAAAAGAAACATTTAGCTATGTAGTGTTAAAAAAAGGAAAAAGTGAAGATACAAAAAATTATCCTCGTTTGGTAAAAGATCCCATGTTACGGAAAAAGCACATTATTTGTAATGTTTGCACAAAGTTTGGGACCCTCAAAGAGTTGGTTGCCACAAAGAAGAAACATAGTAAAGAGTGTTACAATGTAATGAAACATTCAAAACTAGGTGACTTACTACCAATAATGCTATCAGACTTGGAAAATGCCTGTTCAACACCAAGTGATGTTGATGTTGACTCAGACTTTTCAGATGATGATAAATGTGAAGTAAAAGTGTGAGGAGGGCTACAGTTTAGCAGTTAGCAGTTTGTAAATTTTGATAAAAACTTGATTATTACTCTTGAATAAACTATCTTACATTATTAGTCGGATTGAACTACCTAGTGGTCAGTCAAGCAATGAGTGGTATTAAGTAATAACAACATTCACTTCAGTATACAGTCTGAATTTCTAAAGTTTTTCTTAACTATCTCTATGTTTATGTTCCTTTTGAAATTTATTTTACAAACAAGATTGGACATGATAAATATACTGTTTGGAAGGTTAGTTAATATATGTGAAAGAAAAAAGCAGTGCCTTCAGTAAACCCTTGTAATGGCTTTACAGTGAAACCCCTGTATTCGCAGGGGATGCGTTTCAGACTCCCCCGCGAATAGCTAAAATCCGCGAATACTTATAACCCCCCCTCTAAAAATGCTTATACTTGTCTACCATGAAAGGTCAAACACTAAAGAATGCCTAAAAATACCAGCCTACATCAAATATACATTAAACTATTATCTTATTACTGTATTAATCTTTGAAATGATACTATTAATATAATTTCCAAGCCATCATAAACATTTTATTGTTACATTTATACGTACGTACTGTATGGCTTACAGCTGCAGGTGAAAATAATCCAGTCCCCCCTACATATTCAGCCACACACATTTTCTTTCATACAGTTACAAGCCGTCCCATTTTCTTTTTGGGGGAACCATTGGTATTTACATATATGTAATTCACAGAAAGAGAGAGAGAAAAAATTTCAAAAATGTATGCACATTTTAAAAAATTTAATACTATGTATATTTGTACCTGTCTACCATGAAAGGTCAAACACCAAAGTATGCCTAAAAATACCAGCCTACATCAAATATACATTAAACTATTACCTTATTACTGTATTAATCTTTGAATGGTACTATTAATATAATTTCCAAGCCATCTTAAACATTTTATCGTTACATTTATACGTACGTACTTTATGGCTTACAGCTGTAGGTGAAAATAATCCAGTCCCCCCTACGTATTAAGCCACTCACATTTTCTTTCATACAGTTACAAGCCATCCTGTTTTCTTTTCGGGGGGAACCATTGGTATTTATGTATACGTAACTCACAAAAAGAGAGACAAAAAATTAAAAAAGTATGCACATTTTAAAAAATTTAATACTACGTATATATTAAGATTTACTAAATCATGTACTCACCAAATGAATGTTGATTAAAGATGATGATGATGAATTAGCCAGCAATGAATGTTGATTAACTCATCAGAGGTTACAACTCATCAGAGGGTGCCTCTTCCCCTTCAGGAGGCGCTTCGGGAGGCACTACTTCAGGCGATTGGGGTGGTGCCTGAGGCATTTCTTCAGGTGATTCGAGAGACACTACTTCGGGTGATTTGGGAGGCTTTGGAGGGGCCTTCGTCATCTGTTTGATGAACATGGTGATAGGCAGCTGCTGTCGCTGCTTTTTCATGGTGGTGAGGGCTTGATTATAGGGATCCAATGCTAAATCAAGGATGTTTGAAAACTGTAAGGAGATCCCATGTTGAAACATACTCCTGCGTATCCTTGATCATTCTCTTAATGTGGGACGGATGTTCCAAAGTCAGGGTACCTTCCTCTTCCTCCTGCTCCTCCCCTGAACCTGGCGTATCATCTTCCTCACTGGCAGACTTCGTCAGCTCTTCCAAAACCTGGTCTGTCAGGGGGTCAGAGTGAGCATCAATGAGGGTGCCGATATCATCCTCGGTGATGTCCTCAAAGCCTTCTCCACCTAGAATCCTCGCCAACTGGACAGCCTTATTAATGGCCGAATGTTGAATTTCTTCAGGAGAGAAGCCCCTGTAATCATGAACACACTCCGGCCACAACTTGTTCCAGCATGCATTCAGGGTCTCCTTCTTCATGTCATTCAGTTATCGGCTGATGATGGTCAGACGTGGCAATCGTGAATTTACGCCAATATTCTTTTAGCGTAAATTCACTGTCATTGTCCATTGCATTCACAAGGTGCTGGAGGGAGTTCCCAGTATAGAGTGCCTTGAAGGCATGGATTACACCCTGGTCCATAGGCTGGAGGAGAGAGGTGGTGTTGGGAGGAACTCAAGCTGGACTCCCTTGTAATAAAGATCGAGAGGGTGGCCACCAGCATCATCCATTATCAGCAACACCTTGAACTCCATGCCCAAGTCATTCAGGTATTGCCTAACTTGAGGGATGAAGCTCTGATGGAACCAGTACTCTGTGAGGACTTTGATGAACCAGGCCTTAGGGTTATGCATCCAGAACACAGGAAGCAATGCCTTGTTCTTATTCTTGAGGGCCCTAGGGTTTGCAGCCTTGTAAGTGAGGCCTGGTTTAAGCATGAAACCAGCTGCATTCCCACACATGATGAGGGTACCCCTATCCTTCTGGGCCTTGAGTCCGGAGGCTTTAGCTTCGTCCTTCATAACGTATGTCCGGGAAGGCATCTTCTTCCAGAACAGGCCAGTCTCATCCATATTGAATACCTGTTGTGGATGGTAGCCCTTCTCCTCGATGATTTTCTTGAAGGCCTACGGATATTTCGCGGCTGCTTCAATGTCTGCAGAAGCTGATTCCCCATGCAGTGTAACAGACTTTAGATGGAACCGCTTTGGAAATCGGTGGAACCACCCCTTGCTGGCCTGGAAACCTTGAGGTGCTGATGATGGTCCTGCTTGGGGCTCTTCCCCCTCTTCTTCTTCTTCTGCTTCTGTAGACACTGGTTCATCAAAGCCTAAGAATTCTAATTCGCCTTCTTTAATGCCTTCCTCTGCCTGTACTACGTTGTTGCCTTCCGTAGCAGTTGAAAACTGCTGGTAGAGTTGTCGCGCTTTCTTGCGAATGATGTTGGATTCGAGGGGCACGTTCTTCTTCCGGCAGTCCTTTATCCAGAATGCAAGAGCAGATTCCATCTTTACGATTGTTTTATCCCGCACTGTCGCAACTGTCTTTGCACTACCGAAGTAGCTCATATTCACAGACTTGCATATCTCCGCCTCTTTCTTCTTGATATATCTCACTGTGCTCTCATTAACATTAAAATGGCGGCCAACTGCGGCAAAACGTTTGCCCTCCTTTAACCCGAGAAATGTGTCAGTGTCATTTTAGAACAGTCCTGTGGTGCGGCTATCTTGACAAAAATGCTACTCTTCAGAATCTGACACATATCTTTACCAATGCCTTTGTAATTGCTTCGTGCATGTATCATCAAAATATTTTTTGCCTCTTTCTCTTTGTTATTTTGTTATAAACATTCAAAGTTAATTTTATTGCGCGACGTGGCATTTTGCCTGATGAATCGGTGGTGCGGTCGTACTCTGGGGGTTGGGTCGGGTCTGTCTGCCCTCACCCATGGGTGGGGAGGTAGTTGGGTATAACGGGCTCGTTGTTGGGCCCGGTAGAGGATAGCGTAGTTTTACTTACTACACTTCTTGTCACCATATGATGTTTTGTTTGACATGTAACAATTACAATTTATACTGTATAATATCGTTGAGTGTAATGATAATAAAGATTACTTAATATTTTTAAATCCTAGAATATAGAATTGTTTCTCTTCTCGAAAAATGAATGATCTTTCAAGTCGCTATAGAAACATTACTGTTTACATATTTTTTTTATTTACTTCGTAGGTGTTTTTTCTTTATCCATATAGTAACTATTATTACCATTGTTATTATTGTAAAGTAGGTTAAAATGATGTATTTAGGGAGCATATTCTATCTTTATTACTTGCAAGTTCAATAACAAAAACCTATCATATTTGAAGGAACAAAGTGAGTAAAAATAATATAATCCTCATCTTTTGCAAACATATATTATAGTTATAACAAAGAAAATACCAAACCAATACCGCCACCACCTATTGCCAAAGTATAGAAAAGATATAGAAAATTCCTATGCAAATAAATCATGAATATAGACATTACATAAAATAATACATAAAAAGACCATCCTCTCTCTCTCTCTCTCTCTCTCTCTCTCTCTCTCTCTCTCTCTCTCTCTCTCTCTCTCTCTCTCTCTCTCTCTCTCTCTCTCTCTCTCTCTCTCTCTCTCTCTCTCTTCAGTAGTTCTTTTGAGTATGCCATGCACGAAAGCAGTCAGTTGGACACAGGGGCACGTCGCATTCAGCACAGATCGTTGTAACCCTTGTTCGTTTCTTTTGTCGCCTGGAAGTATTGGCGCATACGTAGCAGTTTAGTTGATTTTTTCTGTTTTGGTCCTCATTGAATGCTGTGTATTGGAGATGATGATAGCTTATGTAAGCTGCTCCATGCAAGCGATCAGGTGCCTCTACGGGAGGATGTCCACGACGTCCGAGTCTACTGTTTGTCACGGTGCCATAATCCTCAAGAAGTTGGTATGAAACATTGTATATGAATTCGCGAAATTTTAATTTCTTGCAAGTGGGGTCTGATGTCTTCATAAGCCAAATGTTGTATGAATTGAGCATTATGATGTCTATAAGATGAAGAACGATTTTGTGATACCACTTGAAGGATTTCCTCATACACTCTGTCCCACTTAGCTGGCAGTCACTCTTATCTACGAGGCGCATATTTTCGTTATAATCAGCAACAACATCTGGCTTGCAGATTTTCTTTTTAGTCCTGTAGTGGACCTTACCCGTGTCCACCATATCACCTTTATGTACAGTTGATAAAAGGGTCACGGGCTTTCTATCTATCCACTTTACAGCCAAAATCTTGTTAGTTGCCTCGCGTTGTATGGTCTTGGCCTTTGGCTTTCTCCTTTTTTTAGCTTTATGGCTTGTTCTTGCAGTTTTAGTTTCGTCCTCATCAGGAGTATCACTGTCACTGGGATTAGCATAAGAGGTGGAGGGGACATTAAATTTTGGCATATATTTCCTGCTTTCTCTCACAGTGCCACATGTTCCTGTGGCATTATCATGAAGGAATTGTGCCAGTGTAGGACTACTATACCAATTGTCTGTGTACAATATATGTCCGTGACCCATATACGGTGCCATCATTTTCTTGACTACCGCTCCCGAGAAGCCCAGACCGCTACCTTGATCCTCTTTTGGTATATCAACATCTGTGCCAGTATATACTATAATATCAAGCACTATTCCCGTTTCACAATCGCATAAAACGAACAGTTTAACCCCAAAACGATGACGCTTGCTTGGGATATATTGCTTCAAAATAAGACGGCCCTTGAAAAGTATTAGAGACTCATCAATTACAATTTTCTGGAAAGGATGAAAGACCCTTTTGAAGTTTCCTACAACCAAACTAAGGAATGGTCTTATTTTCCAAATTCGATCATTAGAGTTTGGATTCCCGTTGTCAGCAAAGTGCATGAAACGGGTCAACAGCAAGAATCTGTCGCGGGTCATGAATTTGGGGAAAATTGGGGTAGGAATCAAAGGGTCTTGTTTCCAGTAGTCTTGTAAGACATGTTTTTTCATTAGAGGCATCAGTAATAATAATGCAAAATAAACATAAATTTCATGGGGATCCGTGTCCACCCATTTCTGAACTCTTGAATTTTGTGTAAAAGAGAAATTTTCCATTACCCACTGGTAATACTTATTTGTTTCACAGACAATAAGGCCAACTAATTCATCAGTGAAAAGTGCAAGAAAATATTCACTTTCTCTTGCAGTGTCATCACAAGGCCACTCACTTGTTACACCAGCACAGTTACCATCAAAGGGATGAATATCAGGGATAAAGTTATTGACATCTGACCAAATATAAGACTGAATATTTCCTTCTCGTATATCTTTGCACGTTACCTATTTCATTTTCACCATCCTCTTCTTCACATTCTTCAATGTGCCCTCCATCTGAACGAAATAATCTTCCTTCATAATCATCTTCACTGTCGTCAGAAGTCCCTATCTCACCACTATCACTATCTCCACAGTTGATGTCATCATCTATGTCTTCGTCTGTTTCGTCTTCGGTGAATAACATAGGTAAGAATTTGCTAGGGGTCAGATTCCGTAAACGACGATTTTGGGCAATGAATGGAAGAGTTGATGCACTTGGTATTGCATCACATGTGTTCCTTGATGGTGTCAGTGTGATGGAGGAAGAAGTACTTTGGTATTGCTTCTTTTCCTGGGGCACATATTTTAAACTACCACTTCTCTTCACACCCCCCTTTCTTCCAACTTCCTTCTGTTGCTGTGCTTTGATTTTCCCTTGTGTCATTATATTTGTCTCTTCTGGGAAGCAGATTTTCCTTTTTGTCTTGGTGTTCTCGGAGCCCTTGCTAGAAGAGGCCATAGTCTCATTTTTCCGAGAACGTCCAGTCATGACGACAAAAAGTGAAAAGTAGCCGAAAACAGAAAACCAAGTGAAAGTCGCTTTCATTGTTATCAAAATAGAACTGTAGTTATAACTAATACAAAACAAACACTTATTATTGTGGTAACTAATACTATTTGTTATGTTAACTACCCTTTATTTTTAACAACCGCTCATCAGATACTCAAAAGAAAAACAAAAACATTCGGGAGTGTTGCCATAATTTACGCTAGGCAACCGCATACTGACGGAGGTTTTGGGAGTTGCCAAGTCTTTTATTTCCCTTACTGAACAGTACATTGCGTTGTGATAGAAAGTATATGATTGTGTAAGTATGTTGTTTTATATGATTTTTTTATTGTGCATCATTCTAATATATTAATATAAAACAAGTTTTGACAGAAAAGAACTACTTTTCACTTTTTCCGTTGCAAAAAAGTTAGATTTGGATCTATGGGGAAATTGGTATATTATACATAATATATATGATTAAAATAAAGTTCTAAACATTAAAACCTCTACCAGACAAATAGTTTTGCCAAGAAAAAATAATAAAAGTTAAATAATGCCAAGAGGGAACTTAGGAGTAGAGATAGAAAATGGCGCTCTGAAGAGGCTTATAGCAGTCGCCCACACAGCCGCTTAAGAGGCTTGTAGCAGTTCTCAGGTTAACATGTCAAGAAGTTTCACCTTCGCCTCAAGTTTCATAACAGTCTTCTTTCTTTTAGACTCTTTGCCAGAAGTCTTTGAAGGAGCAGGGCGTTTTTTAGGAGGCATTTTAGGGCCGAATACCACTGATGCACAAAGATTAAGAAACCAAACACATAGATGAGCGATTTCACACGGTAAGAAGATGCTGCAAACTACACACGAACTGAGAAGGATGCCGTGGATGCGGTCTCCCAGAATTCCACAATCAGTGCCAAGTGAACAGCCAATCAGCGCCAAGGAAAATGAATGGTGCTTCTGGATTGGCTACTTTGCAGATGACAGCCAATAGTGTGTCAAGTATCATTGGTCCTGGGTACACAACGTCCAGCATCTCGAGTTCTTTATACAGTACAGTATTTGCAGAGAGGTGGCTTGGGTGAAGCACTTTTAATAAAAACAAATATATGTTATTGAAATTTTGCTGTGTTTATATTAATATATTACAGCACTGTAATATTTGAAAATTAGTAAATCATTTTTCATCTTACAAAACGTACTTACAGTAGTTGTGAATATATACTTAGTACGTACATGAAAATGTTAAGTACTGCAGACGTAAACATACGTACCCTGCTATTCCTGTTGTCTTACATATTTTAGATATGCTCTACGTACTGCCTGTAGTACTGTACTGTACTATGTATCATCCTAAAACACTTTTTGTATATAATATTTAAAAATCATCCTACAGCAAAACATTTAATAAAATGTATGTACTGTATGCGCAGAATATCAGTGTTGGTATATGTACGAGCAATACAGTAGTACCATGCATATACCGTAGCGGCAAATTATTGGCAAATGACCCAATATAACTCATTTCACTGCTATCCCTCATTTGTGTGTTTTGCATGTACAGTACTATGGCCTAAGAATATTTTTTGAAATCGTGCATTAAGATGTCCTCTGAATGCTCTGCTTCTAAGGCCTCTGGCCAATAGCCTACAATTAATGACTGATGAGAAGAAAGTAGACATGATTGTTTTGTTAAAAGAGGGCAAAAATCACGGAGAAGTAGCAGCCCATTACGGCATGACATTAATTGCGGTCGCCTGCACTGAGCATGAACAAGGTAAAATACTCATGCAACCCTACTGTACCACCTTTGTTGCCATGTTCAAATACCTTAACATGAGTGTGCCTCCCATCATTCATCGTACTGCACAGCTAATTCATCGTCATCATCATCTACAGCATACTGTAATCAACATTCATCACCAGTTACTACCCGTATGATTTAACTTTATTATTTATTATTATTAAGGTACCCAGTGTACAGTAGCATTACATAATATTATTATTTAATTTCTATTACAGTACTATTATATGTAGTGTACAGTACTGTAGTATTATTATTGATTTACATCATTATTTAATGTTATAATACAATAAATATGAAAATACAGAATATTGCTATATGAAAAAGACAAAAAATCTGCATCCGCGAATAGGCAGGTTCCCCGCGAATATTTTTATAGATATGTTCCACAGAAAACCTGCGAGTACGTGAGTTTCCCGCAAAAAATTTTTAGATAGGTTCCACAGAAAAACCCGCGAATTGTGAGGACACGAATACGGGGTGTTTACTGTATATTACAACATCCTTTCTCTTCCAAGTGAACAGATCAATCAATTATTGTTAGCATATTAATTATTACACCATACAGTACAAAGAAAATAATGCCTGCATCAAACTATATCAAGTTGGACATTACAGTCAAAACTAAAAAACATTTTACATGCAAAGGAAAATAAAAATCATGACAATTCTACAAATGAAGCATGCTAAAATATCGAATACAAGAAATTTGATTTAACAAAACTACCATGAGTATTTTATTCACATTCTTTCTTAACTGTTATGGTTCATCTTCAAGGATTGGAAACATTTTGGAAGTAGTTGTAACGTAAAGGAGATCTGCGTTATCTTCTAGGGTGTTTCAGTGCCTTCAGGTTGAGCAGGTGTATTGATGTTAGTACAGGTCTTACCCACAGTGCATGATTCACCTAGTACACAACATGTCCTGTTTAATATTCCGAGTCCTACTGTGCAAGCTTTTCACATAAACCATGCTCCGGGGACAGCAAATAACCTAAATCCAAGATGTATTCCTAGCACGTTAACCCCCAACCACTATGTGTCAGGTCAGAACGTCAAGTCAAGAGTGAGAGATCTATTAGTACAGCTGTGTTTAATGATAATTTTAACAAAACTGTTTACTTACTGTATCCAGTTATATTAAAAGAATTTTCATATTTTCGAATCATAAAATACTTATTCTATGTTTTGCACTCCTGCATGTTTAATGATTCAACATGCCTAATGGATTCCTATCAGTTGTGAAGAAGGCAGAGATTGTTACATTATGGATAAACAGGAAGTCAGTGGAAGCCATAGTCCAAAAACATGGACATCTCAAAAAGTAATTTCCAAGTGGTGCCAGCAAGACTGACTTGGAAATAGCACTGCAACGTAAAAAGGGATTTGGACAACCAAAAAAGACTACCAAAAAAGAAAGAAAGCAAACCTTATTTGAAGGATTGATATAGAATAACCATTAATTCCAGGCACGATTTTAAAGGCGGAAAATCCCATCTTTCTTGGAAATGTCTCAAAAGAACCGTACAGCATCATTTGCCAAAAGACCTCGAGAACCTCCCTCGCATTGTTGCAAAGAAACCTCTCCTTTCAGGACCAAAGGCTTTCATAGATTTCCTACTGATCCATAATGTAACATTCTCTGTCTTCTTCACAGCAGATAGGGATTTCTTAGGCATGTTTAATCATTAAGCATGCAGGAGCACAAAACAGAACACCCAAACTACGAGGAAGGGGAAGGGGCGAATGCAAACCAGCCAACTCCTCTGACTAGCTTATCCAATACTCTCTGTCTAGAGGAGAAGGCCCCTGCCATTCCCATGGCCAAGGCCATGCCAGACATACAATAAAATGAGGTAACTCAGTTTGCTTCTACTAGAAATTGCATTCAGAATTGTTTTGTAGTAACTGTAATTTAAAGAATCACATTATCCTTAGTTATTCAAAGAACAAATATTCTGTAAAAAGAATCCATTTATAAAGTAGATTGCATCCTAGGTGCCAGTTTTTTTTTCTTAGGTATATAAATCATTATTGCAATATACAGCCTGTTTGAACATAGCCTAAAACTTCAGAATTCATAGAAAACTTAATTTTAGTTCATATTTCTATTGTGAAAATTTTGATATAACTGATGAACCTATTAGTCTACTGTTATATGCTGCTAGTAGTTGACAGCACTGCCAACCTTGTCACACTGCGTTGAACTAAGCAATGTAAAAAAAAAAATTAAATAAAAAATTTCACATAGATTACAAATGAAACCAATGGAAAAAAGTCATATTTATCTACCCACAGAGAAAATAATGTTAGCTGTGAATTCACAAACTTATCAACATGAATTGTGTCCAAGAATTTTGATACGAAAAGAATCCTGATGTTAGTTTTGAGCATGACTGTACATAGTATATGATAATATATAAAGAGAAGAAGGCTTTCTTTTCCAATCAAAATGGGCTCATTTACCATGAATAAAAAATTATATGAATTAACTTGTATTAAACATGGATTGTCTATGATGAATGAATCTTATTTGTAACTGATTTCAATGATCTTTACCTCTGTTTTATGGAATAATTCTCCTGATGTGGGACCTAACTGCATGGGGTTGCCTGCTGTTCCCACAGATATCCTCCAATTTAAGGTAATTACAATGAACAAAATTATTTCTGTGTAATTTTACTTTATTAACAGGATAATCTTCATGTTCATGTTCTGTATTAACAGAATAATCCTTATATTCTTGTTCTGTGTTCCCATACAGTACTTCTGAAACTGTCGTTTCTAGCTAGGGTACTTATATTTTTTCCCCCTTGCTCCAGAGCATTTGATCTTTGTTCCTAAACAATGTTGAGTCATCCGCATAGTATGAAGTTTTATGTACATTTGCTATTTGTGCAGCTAATGACTTTTACCAATTTGCACTAGAGAAAATGTAATTAAATGCATAGTGCAGTTATGGATGAAACTGATAGGAGGGGATTACCATATTTGCATCTGGCTGAAATTAAGGTTAGTGTGAGGGCATGGTTTGTTTGATTTTTAAAGTTTTCCTGTGTGGTTAAATATCCTTAAATAATCTGTTTTGCATGACCTGAACTGTCAACCACAGATGCATTAAGTCAGCACTTGTCCATCATTCAGCTATTTAGTGTATAAAAGGAGGGGAACCAGATGATATGCAACTGCATATGCATAGTATCATATTGGGCACTACTGCACCCCTAACTATGATTTCAACCCCTCTCCACCCCACCTACAGTGAGTGGACACATTTAATCTTCCTTCCAGTGGGCCCAAGGTAATGTGCACATTAAAAGCAGGCAATATGGCCTGAAAAAGATGCTGATGATAACCTCCTTCCATGAATATTTGAACCATTGACCACTGAAGCAGGAGCTTGATGCTTAAGCTATTCAGCTAGTGAGGGCAATCTTGTCGAACCTTCATAGCAATGACTGTAGGCGTAGGGGACAATGAAGCCTCACAATACAGCTTAAGAATATTTCTTGGAAAGGGGTGCTTCCAGTCAGGAGGTCCACTCAGTAGCTCTCTTGACGACTAGGTATGAACTACTATTACAGTAATACAGAACAGCAGAACTGATAGTCCCAGAGACTGGAGGGTAAGCCTAGGACAAGAACACTTCAGTAGTCAAGAGCAAGGAATTGGACACGTAAGTAGGAATAGCCAAATATGCTGGAGTGTCCAAGTACACAGGAGCTGTTGAATATATGGACACAACTTATGCCAAAGCATACAAGCCGACAGTAGCAGATGAAAAAGTAGAGTACATGGCATTGGGCAGGCATCCAGAAGCAGAATGTAAAGAGCTATACAAATATAGGCATCAAAGCAGTGGGGATGGAAACACCATGCAGGAACCCCCACCAGGATCAGGAATAGATTCTGTCAGTGAGACTTGGGATGTCAGCATATGAGGCAGCCACTGATCTCTGTGACCTGCATCCAAAGCCAAGCTAGAAAATCATTAGTGGAGCAAAGAATTGATATTAATGGTTAAGACCCAGCATAGGCACAAGGCAGGGGAACAGAGTCCAATTGGTGGCACACATGCAGAAGCAGCAAGTGCAGCAGACAAAGCTATAGACAGATCTCTACTAGGAGTGCTGGGAAGTCCACAGAAGAGGGAAATATTCGTTGAGGTTAGAGCACCTCTCGCAAGAAGATAGTAGGCATCAAGATTGAAGGAGGCCTTCTTCATGGGTGTGCAGGCTTCATCAGTGGGAACTTAAAATTTGATAGAATTGTATTTCATTTGGTGTGTTGCTCAGTGGCTTGCAATATAGTCATTATGAGTGGATGTTGATATATATGCCTTGGAGTTGGGTTTCCACATTCAGTGGAAGCTGGTCCTTGACAAATCCCTCTTGCATCCATGGATTCTTTGAATAATGAACTGGAAAGGGAATTAGCTTAAAATGACATTTTGCACTCTAAAGAAAAAAGGGTTATACAGTCCTGGGCTGCATTGAATTCTGGGTTTAAGTTTTCTCTTCAAGGACAGCGATTATCTTGATATTCTTACGGAAGAGACCCACCTGGTCCTTTTTAAGAACCTAATTGGAACTGTACCCTTCATCAATAAACCATTTTAACAAAACTGGGAAAGCTGCCAAGGTTTTTACCTTGGCAGCTTTGTCTAGTGTTGTTAAAAACAAATTTTTTTCTTAGAGCCCTCTCATACAAGCTGTGGCTTGCAACAAAGGTTTTGCGAAATTTGGTTTTGAACTCAGTCCGCAAGATATCAAACAAAATTAAAATCTTTGTCCTTTTTCATCCAGTCAGAAATCTGCAATTGCATCTATGGGTCTTGAAGTCAGATGAGTAAATGACTGTCTCCCTGACTTTGTTGCACATCTTTGGTGATGCAGTCTGCTGGTCAAAACAGTAGAATAAGGTGAAAAATTACATTTTTAATCAATTTGTATTTTCTTAACTAACAAACATGATGTCTTTACATGTGGGGAAAATCTCTCTAGCGCAGCTGGATCTGACTAAAAATAGAACAAGGTTTGGTGGCATGAGTGTATCAGCCAGTAGGGAGAGAGACAGCCCAGGTAAGTGTGTGAGGGGTGGCTTGAGGTGGCCCTTTTCCGTGAAGACCTCAGGTTTGTTAGTTATGAAAAATACAGATTGATTAAAAATTTGTCATTTGTTCATATTCGGAACAAACCATAGGTCTTTACGTATGGGGAGACTTACATTGGTGGGAGGATAAAGTAAGCTTTAGAACCGACTGGTGGTTTGGTTCACCTAGGCTCACCTACTGGTCAATTGTTAGAGCACAGCAAGGAGTTGTATGTGTCTGGTCTGCTAAGTGAAAGATTACTCAACAGCCAGACATCCAGGCTTTGACCCAACGGGAACTCCAGTCTATATTGTGTCTAGGAAGAAAAGAACCTGTAATTGTTGGAGACAAAAAACACCAAGGGTAGCCAACAACCTTGTTCTGTTGTCAATCCCTCTCTCCCCATGTAAGAGAGAGGGTAGGACTTGCGTCTGTTTTCAGAATTTGTATTGTGTAGGAACAATCACAATATAGAAAATAGAATGGGTCCTCACTCACCTGTATCTAGCCAATTCCAACAGATGAAAGCTCAGATCTCTCCCCCTGCCCACCGGAAGAGGAGAAGAAGAAAGAGTAAAGAAGAGGACCAGTCACCCCATTCATTCTCACTTTCACAACCAACATTTTAGGCAAGATACAACCTGTCCCGCTAAGGGCACTGGATGAGCTACACAACTTGTTGAGCAGCCACCACTGGACCCAAAGAAAAAGTGTCCAAGGATCTATGGGCAACGTCCTGTAGGTAGAAGGACGCAAAGGTCGTTTGACTAGTCTTCAGTACCCTATGAACCAACAGGTTCTTTCTAAAGGCGATGGAAGGGCCAAAGCCCTAATGTCATGAGCTCTTGCATTCACTGTATTGGCATCTGCATTAGAAGAATTGTTGTATGCATATCTAATTACTTCACGTAGCCAAAAGGAGATGGTATTCTTGGATACTTCTCTCTTGTTCCGCCCCATGCTAACAAAAAGTCTTCGACACTTGGGTCTGAGATTCGAGTTCTTTTTCAATAGCTTTGCAGAACCCTACTAGGACATGAAAGTAACTCCTCTGGATCATTATCAACAAAATCTCTCAGGGAGGGGATCGAAAAGGACTTGAATCTGTCATCAGGAACTAAAGGATTTTGAGCCTTAGCTATGAATTCCAGGACAAATTCAAAGGCTACGGACCCCCAACCCCTTAAGTTTTTGACATTAAAAGAGAGGCCATGAAGTTCTCGTACTCTTTTTGGTGAGGTTAAGGCCAGTAAGAAAACAGTCTTGAGGGTCAAATTTCTGTCTGATGAGGCTGCTAAGGATCAGAGTCAGATCCCAGTTAGGAGGCTTAAATTCCCTTTGGAACAGGACTGTTCAAAACTTTTGAGGAGCATAGAGATCTCCCACGATGAGGAAAGGTCTACCCCTTTCAGACATAGAACAAGCCCTAGAGCAGCCCTGTAACCCTTAATAGCTGACAAAAAAGTGGCTTCTCTCTACAGAGGAATACAGGTACACAGCTGTAGAAGAGTTCCTGAGATAGCCAGACATCTCTGTTGCCGCTCTGTGAGAAAAGCTCTCGCTCGCAGGAGATACTGGATAGTCTCCAACCATGAAGAGACAGGGACCCTACTGAATGGTGGAACCTCTTGATGTGCAGTTGGCAAAGGAGGCTGTGCCAGGGGGGAATCCCTGTCGGTGCCTCGGTCAGCAGGGCCAGCAGGTTGGGATACCACTCGGTGTGTGGCCACAAGGGAGCCACCAGGGTCATTCTGAGGTTCTGGGAGATCATTACCCTATTGATTACCTGACGGATCAGGCAAAAGGGAGGAAAGGAGTAAACATCCAGATTGTCCCAGGGATGTTGCAGACCATCTTCTGTCTCAGCCCAAGGATCCGGAACGACCAAACAAAACACCTCCAGTTTCTTGTTGTATCGGGTTGCGAAAAGATCTATCATTGCCCTTCCCCACAATTGGAACAACCTTTCCACCACCTCCAGGTGTAGTGACCACTGTCCCCAACACTTGACCCTGACAAATCAGCTTGTCTGCCACTACCTTCCTCATGCCTGGCATGTATCTGGCTGAAAGATCCACTGAGTGAGTCACCGCCCACTGGTGCAGTTGTACTGTCAATTCGTGAAGATGACGGGATACCAATATCCTGTTTATTGACGTATGCCACCCCCGTGGTATTGTTGGACATTAGAACCACGGAGTGACCTGTCACACGCTTCTGAAACTCTTGAAGAGCTAAGAAAGCCGCCTTTAGTTCCAGGACGTTAATGTGAAGCTACTTTTCCTGGTGATCCCACACACCTGAAGTCAGAAGATCTTCCATATGTGCCCCCCCAACCTTCATTCGAGAACAGAAGAATTTCCAAAGGGGGAGCGTGAGGGGCACTTCTATGGTCAGGTTCCTGTCGTCCAGTCACCATGCCAAGTCCTGTCTCACTTCCTTTGAGAAAGGAACTCAGAAGAAGGGAGAATCCTTTGATGGGGACCAAAACTCTTTCAGTCTCCATTGAATAGATTGAAGGTGTAGACGTCCGTGAGGAACAAGCTTCTCCAAGGACGACAGGTGACCTCAAATGATCTGCCACCAGGGTAGGTGATTTTTTTATTTATTTGATTTTTTTATTTGTTAGATTTTTTCAATCCATTTTTCCTCAGAATGTATTTTATGACAAAAACATACAGGCTGCTGAATATGTATTGCTGATGAATGTTAGATTTTTTCAATCCTTTTTTCCTCAAAATGTATTTTATGACAAAAACATACAGGCTGCTGAATATGTATTGCTGATTTCATGACATGACTATTTACTTTTAGTTCAGGCTGAATTTGAAAGACGCAGCCCAGATTCAAGATACATACTTGTTCAAGACCTGTCTGCTTAGTAATACACCCCTGTGTTGGTTAAGGTAGAGTTTCCAGATAGCATTTTTTAACTGATTATTACCTTATTTATCAAACAGAAAAATCCATATGATTATTCAGATGATGCCTTATTTACACTTTAAAGTGAATTACCTTGGTCTTTGAAATATTGACTGCCAAGTTAGAGCAAATTGCTGAGAAAAGTACCCTTCAGCACTGCCACTGATAGTGACTTATAAAAAAGAACTTCCCCCTTTCCTGCCATACATGTTTTCTGACCAGTCACTTAATGCTGGACCACTTGCATGGTGGCTTTCTTTAGATAAAATTATTGGATGAAGATGATTGGGAAGAAGATGAGGACGACAGACATTTATGATGTCTCTTCTTAGATTTCTTCATAACCGAGCGGCCGAACTTCTTCAGAAGCACACCTTCGACTGTCTCCATCAGGGCTTGAACAAGGGAGTTGGGAGATATAGAAGGCCCAGGAACGGCAACTGATGGGAGGGGCATGGCCGTTGAAGGCATGGTGTAGGTTGAGGAAGTCGCGGCCATAGACACGCAAGCAGAAGTCACAAACACCGCCACTTTAGAGACTGACATAGACAGTGGGAGACAGGAAGACAAGAGGTGGGACAGTAGGCCCCAAAAGTTGGGCTCCCCAGGTAGGCCTAGTGAAAACCAGCACTCGGATAGCTTTTCCGCATCCATCCCTGAAGCAACAGTACAAGGGAGAGCTGCCTCCCTCCTTATGGGGGGAGACTCCCCCCAAAAGAACAGAGGCAGTTTAATCAATCGCAAGATCTCACGGACCCTTCCTTGAACTATCTAGAAACACAGCAATAGAAGAATGAGAAGGGGTAAAATCTTCCTGAGAAGAAGATGCAGCAAGAGACAAATCTGGTGAAGGAGAGAAAGAACAAGAAATGGCGGCATTCGACGCCACTGGAGGCACAAAGCTTTCCCACGATGGAATAGCCAATTTCCTCTTGTATTATTCTTACCAAAACGCTTCCATTACTCTGGAGACCAATCACGACACTCTGAACAGGGGTTACTTACATTGCAATTATTAGATCTGCATCTGCCACAAGTCGAATGAGGATCGGTTTCAAGAGAGGCAAGATAATAAAAGCGTGGGTTGTTATCTACCCCAGGACATTTCCTTTGAGGCAAAGCCTTCTCAGATGATTTATGGGTTTGCATTTCTCGAATGCAAATACACAATCACAGTACTGTATATCAAAGAAACACACAAACAAAAAACAGAATGAAAAAACAGAACACCAAGGCATAGAAAGAACAGGAAGTGCATAGAAAACCAGCTCCTATGCTAGAAAGGGCAATGCTCATCCTGCTTTAAGGCAGTTCGACAGATAACTGGCGACTCATGGCGTATGTGAAGGGGAGAAGAGGTCAGGCCCCGCTTACTCTCTCTGCCTATTGGTTGATACACTCAAGACCACCAAGCCTTGTTCTGTTTTTAACCATATCCAGCTGAACTAGGAGATTTTCCCCATATGTAGACCTAAGGTTTGTTATTTATATGAACAAAATTAATTTCTACTTTCAACAGAAAAATAGCATAAAAATGTATGGTTTTGTAAACAATGTTAAAATTAAAAACTTTATAAAGAGGATTATAAGAAACCAACAAACTTTTCATGTCTTTATTTTGTAAATCTGTGCATTTTGTACATAGTCCTATGCAATCAAGATCAGTACAGTGATCCTCTGTAGTGTTATCATGATACAAAATATCAGTACAATTACTTAGCATTTCCTTATTTCACAGAAATCTAGTGTACGTACTTCATCCTTCATAAGTGTGATGATGGCAATACAGTATACACATTGACTGTAATAAGTATAACTTTTATTTTTCTACTACCCAGTCAGTAAGGTATATAAAAAATTGTGCCCAGTCACTGTAATTTCTCAAATACTACATCTTCAACTATACACATTAAACACTGAGCAACTACCACCACTCAAATGCTACATCAACTATTCACACTTTTATAAGACAATAAAAATTAATGGAACCTGTCATAAAAACAAAATGCTGAACATGAAAACGCACCGTCTACTGTATGAAATTGATATATACATGTGAAAATGTCTCAAACATAGTCTGTTAAATAAAAATCATTTACAAGTTTCTTAAAACATACATATAGCTCTGAATATAAAAACATGTAATTAAAAATTTCATAAAATTTAAAGGAGATGGTTTGACTTAATAATGCAAGTTAATAATATATAACATAATATTTGCAAAGTTTTTTCAAATGTAAAACCTCATTTATATGAACAAGGAAAGTGGAATTCCTAAAGACTTGAATTTGTAGGTGTTAAGATTGACTGTGCACAAGTCTGAAGATAATTTATTTACGAAAATGCAAACTTACTACTGGAATGATGTTGCTAGTGGAATGTCAGTGATTGTTACCGAATAATTACATGTAATAAAAGCCGATATAAAAATAACTACAAATCATATACGGAGGTGATGGTATTGCACTGAAAACTCTACCCAGGCAGTTTGATAAAAAATAATGAATGACTTATAAAATGAAAGATGCATACTAATAAAACGCAAAAGATACAGGTTAATAAGTACTTTAGGTCTGATTAAAACAGTCATTAAGGAAGTCTTCCATTGAATGATAGTGATGTTTCTTGACACCTGCTAAACCATGGTTTTCATCTGGATAGCTCTGAAATAAAAGTAAAATTCCTTATCAGACTATGAGGTTGTAATGAAGTGATCACTTGGTGCATACTAGGTTTGTGCACTATTGTTTCAACATTTTATAAAAATTCCTATATTTTTACATTCTAGCAATTTTGTTGTATTCCTGTTAAATAATATAGAGCACTGGGACTTTTGGTCTCATGGAAATGGTAGTCAAGACTAAGCACTGTAGGCCTCATAGATTCCGGTACACATCATGGCAAGCAAAGGAGACTACAGTTTTGATGTACTGAATTAATGTTATTTTGTATATGCACATTTTCTCATGTATACTATATGAAATTTTATTTCACAAGCATTATTGTCAGCTTTTTATCTGATAAACCCAGGGATTATTATCTGCTACACTGAGCTGCTAGATACCTCCTTAGCTTGCTGTACTGTGTACCAGATAGTCAGCTGTACCAAACTCATATGTTAGGTACCATTTTTCATTCACTGGCATCTTATCTTTTGTTTTGTCTGACATCCATAACACCTTTCCATGTTTGCAATGACTCAGTTATTTTTTGTTTATCATTGTATGGTCAAGTTAATATTTTGTTATTGAGAACTTATACACATAAATAGCCTTAATTCTGTGCAGAACACATCCAAGCTCACTAAACTGAAAAGTAGAAGAATCCCTTCTGCACACGGCCAGCCAACACCACTGTCAGGACTCCAAGGCAACATTATTCCTCTTTTGCATTTTATATACAGTATATACAGGTGTGCTACTGTTTGTCCTAGGACCATGTAGTGTTTATTAGGTGTTTTGTATTATGTCAATAATGGTTTACAACTTATCTTTTTGTCTTACTTTTTGTCTTATACTTTTAATATGATGACGATTATTTCAGCTATTTGTTGAGCTATCTGACTCAGTAAATTTACTATAAACCAGTGTTATCGCGGCATTACTTTGTGTAACCTGCTGCCTCTGCAGTTTTTATTTTTTCAGTAAATATCTGTCAACTTTGCTTTCATATTCATGTAATTCTCTTTTATCGTTATGCCTATGTAGTGTAAAATTAACCTTTGCTTTGCTCTTTCTGGAGTTTTGCTTGCCTTAGCCAGTAAAGTTTGCCTAACTGCTTCTTCTCAATAGTTGCAATTACCTTTGGTTCTCTCAATAGTCACAGTTACGTTTGGTTCTCTCCGTTCTATCTTGGTTAATTATGTATTCATGATTTAGTGATAAGTGTTTTTTATTGAAAAGTTATTGATTTTGCAAGTCCATTACTGTATTAATTATGCATCATCATTAACTGAAGAATTAAAAATTTGCCCTTTCCTTTTAAGTCAAAATATCAATTTTGATTTTATCAAACATCAAGCCCCCTTAGTCAAAGTTATTGACTCCAATTTACTACCAACTAGACTAAGTGACTATTTCCATAAGTATGGTAATACACCACCATTATACACATAAGAAGGAAGGGTAATCCCTTCATAATCTACACAGATGGATCCAAAAATGAAGGTGGAGTGGGCTCATCAGCCTATTCAAGTGACAAAACTATCCAAATAGGCCTTCCTCTAATATCATCAGTATTTACAGCAGAATTAGCAGCCATACAATTGGCTCTCAAGATTATAACAAAAAAAGGAATTCCTTCAGCACTCATATTGAGCGACTCAAGAAGTGCAATTGAAGCAATAGGATCATTTAAATCAAATAATCACCTTGTCCAAAATATACAACGGAAATACATCAGTTAATTACAAATGGCCTTCAAATTCAAATTTGTTGGATCCCAGCCCATGTAGGCATTGAGAGTAATGAGAAAGCAGATAAAGCTGCAAAATTGGCTTGTACAATCCCCCAACTACTATGAAAGCACCCATATCAGACTGGCTAGCATCAGTTAAACCCTTAATTTATAGGGATTGGCAAAATGATTGGACAAATATACCCCCACAAAACAAACTAAAACAAATTAAGAACGAAGTTAAAAAATGGCATTCTTCTACCCAAAAGCAAAGAATCAATGAGGTTATTTTAACAAGACTCAGAATAGGACACTCCAGACTCACATGGTCATCTGATGTCAACTCCGCACACAAACCCAATAACTTGTGAAAGATGTAACATCCCAGTAACAATCAAACACATCTTGATTGACTGTCCCAGATGGCATCATGAAAGAAAGACTTATTTACAAAATAAATCAATAAAGGATATTCTAGCAGAAGGTAATAACTTTTCAGTTAATAATATCATTCTCTTCCTAAACAAAATTAAATTGATAAGTAAAATATAATCTTCCCCTTTTTTTTCTCTATTTTTTTTCTCAATTTTTTTTTCTAATTCCCCCCCTTTTTATTATTTATTTATTTAGTTAACTACTTAATTTTTTTATGTACTCTTTTCCCAGCCCGAGAAGAACCCTAAAAGAGTTCAGAGGTCTGGTTAAACAAATCATTTATAACTAACTAACCATTATACCAATTACAAAACTGAGCAAGAATCCCAATAATTCATCAAACTATAGGCCAAGATCTATAACAAGCTATCTATGCAGTGGTGCAAAAATGACAAACTCAATTAAAAATGGATATAATCACTGCAACCCAATGGGAGTCACGGATAAACAGATCTACACCTGACCTACTATGTCACACAGATCATTTGTTCCTACAGGAATACAAACCATCACCTTTTATGTAAGAGTATTCCTCAGCCCAAGGTAGAAGTGGTAATTAAACTTAGTAATAAGGCAGTTACCCTACAGTAGGTGGGTACCCCACCCACCTGCCATCATCAAGCAATTTTTCTTTAGCTGTTGTCAAGAACAAACATCTTGCTGCACTCTTCCTGACTGACTGACTCATTCTTGAAACTATTTTTTTTTGTATTATTTTGCATGTATGGTTGCCTGTTTTCATATGTCTCACTCTAGGAAAACGGAATGACTCAAAGTGGAGGACAAGGGTGGGTATGTAACCACTGTATGTACTCTGTGTGGGTGGATCACCATCAATTTTGTTTCTTTTACCTGATTATCCATGAAAGAAATGTTCATGCTGGTCCCTTACATAGTGAAATAGTTTTGGCAAGATGTATTCACTGATGTAGTTGGTGTGGAGGGGGTATTAACTCCTCCTTTAACACTGAATCTTTTGGGCTACTTCTTCATGGACTGCTGTAAACCCCTCCTTGTTCCTTCCATGTTTTCTTTAGTTCAGTCCAAGGGGTGAGTATGATTGGGAAGGTGGGTGACTAGCTTGTGCTCTCCTCTAGTGATGAGCCAGGTGTGTGCGTGTGTGTGCTGGGCTTTCTCCTGGTGAGACTGACAAGTGCTTGTGCCTCACCACTGCCTACAGATATCCCTCCTGGGATATTTGCAGATGTGGCCTTTTCTTGGTATTCTAGTGAATCCCTCTTCAGCTTTTCAGTTCATTTATCTATAACTAAGCCATCGTCTATGGATTTGTCTGCTGCTGCTTCTGTCCCTGTTCCTGTGCTTACTAAGGGGCTTAACATAGTTGAGTCTCCTGTAGCTGCTGTCCTTCCTGTGGGAGATACACTGGAGGTATCAAACACAGGCCATGCTCCGTTGATGTCTACTGTCCCTGCCTAAATCATTTCTCCCGCACAGCTCAAGGAAACAAGACCTGTCAACTGAGTATGGTGAAGAACCAAGCGCATGCTTTGTCCTTTTCCTGATAGCTCTTCCTCTTTGTTTTCCTTTGCCCCTTTTCCCTCATGCAGGAAGATGTCTAACTTCAAGTCCACTCATTCAAGTGAGCACCTTCCTCTTTGAGGTTGGCAATCTCTTTGCTTTCATTTGGGTGGGGCATTAACTAGTAGAGGCTGTAGGTAAGCAAGTATGCATGCTATCATGGACATGCACACCCATCATTATGATAACCCTTACAATGGCAACCTGTTGTGTGTGTATGGATTGCCACTGTACAAAGTATTGTGATGACCTGTGTGCATGTGCACAACAGCATGCATGCTTCCTCATCTACTAGTTCAGCTTCAGCTGATCATAGGGAGTCCTACATGAGGGTTGACTTTGAAAAGGAACACTGTTCGAAGGGAGTCCTACATGAGGGTTGACTTTGAAAAGGAACACTGTTCGATTTGCAAGTCATCCTTTGGGATCTTGAGCAGTCACTGGAACAGACTGGCATGTCTCCCTCTCCTTTAGGAAGGGATCCTCAACATTCGTTTGGAGGTCTAATAGGACCAGATGGTCTATCTCCATCAGAACCCAGCAGCTGAGTTGGTGCAACATTGAGCCCATTTGTGAGCACAATGACCTGGGGGTTGCTCACTTGAGTGTACTTCTGAAGGAAGACCATTATTCAGATTGTTATGGTTACAGCTTGCTTATGGTGTTTTGGACCACATGAGCAGTCTGATCTCTGGATAATTTATCCAGCAGATTAAGCAAGCTCTTCCCTCCACCTTTTACTCCCCAGAGGAAGTCCTATGGACCTGAGAACACAAATACTACTCTCCTACAGATGGCAGTAGGTAGGAGGAGGCGCCAACCTCTTACGACCCATCTCTGGAAGATAGCGTCAGGTTTTCTCTGACTGCCTTTGTTGGAGGAAGCTTTTTTGCCTTTTCTCCTAACAGCCAGTTATTTTGCCACTTCCTGCCTGCATTTGCCACTGAACTCTGCTTTTCCTTTTGGCTTTTGTGTTTATTGTAATTTTGTGTTTTTGTGTGTTCCTACTGTGAGTATGCAATCCCACAACCCTCCTAGATCCATTAAACTCCAGAGAAAATGCCCTGATGTTGATCAACAATCCTTTTTCCTGATTCCTGCCTTCCTTTGTGAATGACCCATATTCTACTTGTCCTAAATGTAGAACTAACTTCTGCAGCATAAATAACCCTTGTCCTGAATGTGTTGAGTGGCCTCCTGAGCAATGGAAGAGGTTTGGTAAGTTGTTACAGAAGGAAGTCTGCGCCGCCACCTTGCAAAGGTTTTCCATCCTCGATGGTGGCTTCCATGTCGTATCCTTCTAAATCTTCCTCTTCATGTCCAAGATCTTCTCACACTGCTGCTTCTTCCATGGAAGATTTTACTCCCCCTCATTCTTCTAATGCTTCGGTGTTGGAAGATTCATTTGGGGGTGCAGGAGATCTTGTAACTGTTGTCGATGCCCACTGCGCCTCGACCAGCTGATGATGTTAAAATTGTCAACTCTACAGTTTGAGCTCTCAATCAAAAGGCCTCTCCTCCCCGTCCTGCTCCAGCTTCAACTCTACGACAATCCATAGGAAGGACGACAAGGCCCCCATCAAGAGATCTAAAACACCAATTCCTTCTTTTTGTACAGATTCTCCACACCATCGTTCTCGATCATGTTCTCCTAAGAAGATTCGTGTTCAACGCACTCGCTCACGAGGATAGGACTGTGATTCACGCTCTCGTTCGCATGGAGACGATTGAGCGACATGTAATAAGAGTTGCTCACACGTATGTGATCGTTACTTGTGTTCCTGCTAACACGGACATGACCATGCTACTCGTTATCCAAGCCCTGCACTTCATAATGAGAAATCACCTCCTACATCCCCTAACGAGCAGCGTTCCCATTCACATGTCTGTGGCAGAGATACATGCTCTAGTTATTTTTCATAAATATTTATTCATGAGTGAGTGAGTGAGGGCACAAGAAGAAAACATCCCAAATTTTACAATGTGAACCATTATAAAAAAATATGTGCATCTGGATAAAGCTGTCTATAGGATGCCAACAGTGTACACCAATATACTGTTTTTCAACAGCTATAGCTTAGCATACTTCCATGTACCTCTCTCACTGAAGGCTCGAGTGTTCAGAGGAATGGCATTGTATGTCTTAAAATGTAATCTATCTAAAGAACTAACCTTGCAATTTTTTTAAAGATCAACAATGAGTACTAGGTACCTTTGACATTATCCTTCAAAAAAAGACACCAAATGTCATTCTAGTACAAACCTAATTGCAGAAAACTGGACAAAATCAAGATGTGGGTTAAACTTCATAGAGCATACATACAGGTTACTTAGACTAGACTCATCACAATTGAGAATCTGACATATAATCCCTAAGGCCAAAGAACTTGATGCAAAGTAAAGAAACCAACTTCTAACTTCAATTATTATTGGCAAAACTAAGCAAACAACAGTTCTTGGCTTCGTTAGACCACATTCACTCCCTTCTACCTTAAGGACATTACCCACAGATCCTTGGACACTTTTCCCTTGGGTCCGGTGGTGGCTGCTCAACAAGTTGTGTAGCTCATCCAGTGCCCCTGGCGGGACCAATTGTATCTTGCCTAAGATGATAGTGTGGAAGAGAGAATGAGTGAGATGACTGGGCTCTTTTCTTTCCCTTTTTCCTTCTTCTCTACCTAAGGGCAGTTTTGAAGAATAAGACACATCATATGCTGGAACTGGCTTGATGCAGGTGAGTGTTTCGGCCATACTGTTACAGCATTTTTATGTTCCATACAACATACAACTTTGCTTCTTAGTAGCCTGTACTTCTCTCTCCAGCAAGGGAGTGAGAAGTGGTGACAAACCGGTTAACTTGTGGCTAGCATGGTTTGTTGCTTGACCAGATATAGTTCTCTTTGACTTCCATATATGCAATGAATCTAGCTTGCTGCATTGTATTCTAACAACTCAGAGGCTTAGGTCCTCTTCCTTAGCACTCTAATTTCTACGAAGAGTGATCAGGTGTGTCCAACCTCCAGTCAGTTCAGGATTCTCATACCTCCCTCCAAGTGTGCGTCTATCCTAATGTTAAGACCAAAGTTTTGTTCCGCTTATGAACAAATGACAAATTTTTTATTACTGTAATTTGTATTTTTCATAGCTAACAAACCTGAGGTCTTAACATAGACTGCCCACCTCTAGCTACCCCTCTTATGTCTTATCCTGGGTTGGAAGAAAGCCTGAATGTGTCATGAGGTTCCAGCTGGGTCTCTGACCTGCTTCCACCTCATCTGCATATCAGATGCCAGATGCCACAGATCCCTTGCATATACGATTTTTTATTGTTTCTAAATCGGTTTCCAGCTGGCACCAGAAGATTTATCCTAATGTTAAGACCTTGGGTTTGTTAGCTATAAAAAATACAAATTAATTGAAAATTTGTCATTTTAAAACTATACATTAAACTACTGTACAACCAATCTGGTGTGACTTTTCTTGATTGATTATCTTACCTGAGACCTGAAGAGGATGTCGTTAACCTCCAAAGCTCGAGAAAGCATCATAGATTGTTGGTAGTGGACATTGTCATCAGCAGTTCCATGAATGAGGAAGAATTCCTTGTTCTTGAAATTGGTTACATTCTTTGTAATGTCAGAGGCTATATATGCTCTCAAATTATCATCAGGTGTTGGCAAACCCATATAACGCTCCGTATATACAGTATCTAAAAGGAATATTAGTATGAGATAATTTTCTTTCTTATTTTTAAAGTAATCCTAATGATGTTAGTGACTAAATATTACAATATTTCAAATATTATCACAATACTTGGCATATGTGAAGTACCTTTCTTTCATTATGGAAATTCATGGATTACATATCAGTAAGTTACATTTTCATTTACCCTTTTCCTCATATCCTGAGCTAAATGAAATGAAAAATAACAGTATAATTACCATAATATATCCAGGAAGTGACTGGAGCCACAGAAATACCACATTTGAAAACATTTCCAACATCTTTAGACAAGGCAGAAGCAGTTACATAGCCACCATATGACCATCCCCAAATAGCAGTTCTTGATGAATCAATAAACTGGAACGATTTTTGGAGGGCTCTGTAAAAGTAAAGCACAGAAAATTAAACATGAGGGGCATGAAAGAAAATATCTATTAGAAAGGAAAGTCTCTAAACATTTATAAAAAGTTCCATTTACTAATATTGGCACTTACGAGGTAACAGCAATCTGATCTTCTACTTCAGCTGTTCCCAGTCCATAATATAAAGCATGGAGGAGTTTATCCCCAGAATATCCAGATCCACGTCCATCAATTGAAGTATAGATGATTCCTCTCTCAGAAGCCAAATAATCACCCCAGTCAATTCTAAATCTATCACTCACAAGCTGAGACCCTGGGCCTCCATACCTACAACAGAATTTGTACATTAACATGTAAATATTTTTAAACACTGCAAAAATTATTACATTATACTTAATATCAATGTCATTATATTCAAAATTAAGCACGAACAGATACAAATTGTCAAAACATAATGTAACATATATATGGAATTACTTACACATAAACAAGCATGGGGTAAGTCTGGAAGAGAGTAGGATTATAATCTGGAGGAAGTTTCATGGAAACCTGAGCTTTATGACCACCTTCAATGTCAATTTCTAAACGCTTTTCAAGTGGTAAAGATCTATCTAAGAGACGATCACGAATCTGGAATACAAAAAGCAACATGTATACTTCAGATTCAAGTATCATTTTAGTTTAATTCACATAAACTAAACATTTAAAATATCTAGGGCACTATATCCCATTACGATATACATTTATTAAATTGTCATTAAAGCAATGGATAAATGCCATACATCTTGATTATCTTCAAGCAGCATAAGTCTAGAGTGATCAGAAGTCTTATGGAGAGTAACTTGAGGGATTCCAGGACCACTACAGGTTAATACATAGTACTGGCTCTCTTTGCTGAAATCTGCACTGTTGTAGTTGCAATCCTCCTACAAAAGAATAAAAAAAAAACAATTAACTGACTAGCACTGTACCTTGATAAGTTAATTGTCACTTTAATTTCAGTACACCACTGCCCACACTTTTATTTCAGTACACAACTGGCCACACTTTTACTCAGTTTCTTTTCCCTATTCACTATAAATGCAAAAAGCTGACAAGGTGGGGAATGTTGCAATCTCGGATAAAGTTTAATCGAACCCTTGCTCCCAAGTCTGGGTCTGCCAGCATTTGGTATTTCCTAGACTGCTGTCCACCTCATGTGTAAGTGGTACTTGTTATATAATGCTGTTATAGTTTCTTCTTTCCCTCTAATGTACAGTATTACATTTGTGTGAAAAAGTTTTATCCAGAAGACTTATTAAAGACAATACATTACAATTTTTAACTATTAAAACATACAGTATGAGTATTTTAGAGGCCCTTGGTAATCTTATCAGAAAGTTAGTAAAAGAAATGCAAAATCTGCATGATAATAGGGTATACTATCAAGGTCACGTTAACATGGCTATTTTTTAAAAAGATATGTTGTAACCCACAGATTACCAACAGTGCTGTCCAGACAGAAGGATTGCTTTTTCCTCTTTGAAAGCTGAACATGCAGCTTACATGGTTCACAAGAGAGTCATAATAAAAGATATCTAAATATTAAAATGTTATAGTATAAAAGATCAAATAAACTCTTATGTCTTAAGATACTATATAAAAGCCAAACACCCTTTCAGATTCATGCTACATACTATTTTTACTGATTTTTCAAAATTCTCTACATCTAGCTAGTATGGCTTTTCACCAAAAATGTAACCGGACAGTTAACAAAATACACAGTAAAAACTGCAAATAAAAAATTTCTTGGTGAAGAAAAATGCAAGCTCAAACTGTATATGTAAAATAATGATTTTAGTATGCAATAAACCCTTACCTTAACAGACCTCAGCACATTGGACTTGTACTTATCAATATCATTGTGGCAATTTTTGCTAGTCTATCTTTTCAGACATGAAGCACTTTGCTGACAAATCTCTTAGACTGAAGGATATATGTAAATTCAGTTTAGTTTAGGCTAGAAATTATGGTACAGTATATTGAATTACTGTTAGATGGGGGATATCTAGAATGTTCAAGTGTAAGCCATACTATAGGGTCTTTTTCCAATTATTTTTTGTTACTCAGAATGCTAGAACCCTGAGCATCTGATAAGTTAAAAGGCTTCACAGAAGTTATATTGATCATTAATTTCAGACTGCTTCGAAACCTATGATGAAAAACACCAACTTGCAACAAGTTTTTTAACTGAGCCAAAAAATGCTGGCTGCCAATCTCTGAATGTGAGCACAGCTGTTAAACATTAGTTAGCTGCTGTGTGTAAAGGTGCGTTTACACGATCGAACTATGTTCGACAGACAAAATTGTTACCATATCACAGGAGAAGCAGGATGATGTCATAAGCGGTGAAACGATGGAAGCGGATCTGGCAACAAGCAGTGGTACCAGATGAGGGTGTTTACCACCGTTTCGAATCTGCTCACAGGGCATAGACCGGTGGACAATGTTCGAAGGTGATGTCCATTGGTAACTCAGGCATTTAATTCAGTGTTTGACGTTACGATGCTGGGAACATGGACAGTGTCCGGTACACCACTTGGTGCTCGCTTCTGACGTCATCAGCGAGCCTTTTCGCTTTCCACTGCTAGTTGGTAACAATTATACCCGTCAAACATTGTTCGATCGTGTGAACGCACCTTTAGACATGAGAAGCAGGCCTCTCAACTGGGTAATTTTCAGCCATCTCAAAAAAATTTTCAACACTCCATCTTTATGTAAGAAAAGATCAAATTAACATGCATACATTTTGTTACTTTCAAAGACTTGAGTTTCAATTACAGTACTGTATATAACTTAATTTTTCACTCCTTTTTTTTCCTTGATATTTTTCTTTTATTTGTTAAACACTACTTAGAAAATTGTGTATTGGGTATAAATGATGAATGTAAATATAATGTGGAAGCTATCTTCTTCCACAAATTCAAATGACATAAAACTTGGCAACTGATACTAAATCAAGAAGACTTAGAGAAAAAAAAACCTCAAATGCAGATGCTTTACTTCTTAGCAAAGCAGTTTTGAAAAAGTTAGGTAATCTCTAGTTTCATCCAACCCAACATGTTGACCAATATCAATGCAGTGCAGTATAAAAACTAAGCTAAAAACTAGTTAAAAGAAACCAGAGCTGTGATAAGCAATGGTTTACTTTGTGTACTACCTGTAAAATTACTATTCAAGCTATGATGCTCATTCTGGTCTAATTTAAAATGTAATATTCAGTCTACTGGGGTATAAACAAAAAAATGCAAACCACAAAAACAACTTATCAAAGTCACAAGATGAAAATGAAAAAAACAAAAAGAAAAGCAAACATCAGTTGTGTCTCAATAGACTGTGGGATTAGGTTTTGGATGACACATCAAAGCATCACGTTTTAAAGTCTTAACTTTTTCTGTAACATCAAAAGAATTGCCATTTAAAATCAACATGGATTGAAAAAATAATAAGAAAATAAGCAACTCCTTCAGCTTAAGCTGAATATGATTATCCCTCATACTTACACCAAAATCATTCTTGAAACCACATGTAATACAGTATGCTTGTTTGGGCTGTGAACTTTCAAGGTCTCCAACATAATAGATGTGACGTTGTCCAGGTTTACCAGATGGTGCAGCAGTAAAGTACCTGCAGATTTGAATGGAATTTTACAGATTCCGCTTTAAACTGTGATAAAAGAATTGGCCATATTTTACATCTACAAAATCTGAATATAATCTACTTCAGACCAGTACTAATTTATGTTATGGTAAGGGAAAATATACATACTAAAGATATAAAAATAAATCTGCTGTATACAGTATTGACAGTATCAACTGAAAAATTATTTTTATATGCAGGGTTGTAAATATTACCAAAGCTCAAGATTTATAACAGTAATATAGCATACAGAATACATTACTACTGTATTGTTAATAATATACCTGTATCTAACATTTTACAATCTATTTCATGTTTAATTTTTCATATCTCCAATTCAATAGCTTCAATATCTTGAATTCAACTTTCTAATACTGTACTTACACAATATTATTCTTCTGATCCCAAGAGAGTATCTCAACAACTTCATAGGTCCCTGTTGTCAGGGGTGTTAATGTTTTATCAGAAGACCGACGTAGGTTGATGTGCTAAAACAGATGTACAAATCTTGTCAGGAAAATATTTATTGAGACATTAAATACCTCAAACAAATTAAGGGTAATAGTAATCATTCCTAAGGGTAATAGTAATCGTTCCCACAAAACCTAGTTAAGAGTAGTAACAATCACAAAGTAATATAGAATACATAAAAATAACATCATTCCATTATTCTAAACATAAAATTTGCTTAATTTTCAAATTTCATATAATTTACCATTAATCACATGGTGCAGTTTTACAAAGAAAAATGCAAACTAACCTTAAAATGTCCTTTATCACCCTGATGAGTTGGTAGAATAATGAGATATGTATTTCCTCCATTGTCATCAAATTCAGGAGCAGTATAAAGGTCATTCCAGGATTTATCTGGGGATTCATGAACAAGATCATCTGTGCACACACCAGTGTCTCCATTGCATATACTCAGTGTATCAACATTCTGTAATAAAAACATAGTGATATTGTATAAAAGAAAAGTTCCAAAACTGTCATTAAAAGAAGTAATGCACAACAAACAATACAAAATACTGGTAAACAATTTTTAAATTGAATATTCATGAATTTTATGCTTTCTCTACTACAAATAGGGTACAGAACTGTAAAAAAAAAAAATTAATTTTGGCACAAAAACAATAAGTAAATGCAACATCAAAGGTTTTCTTCCTGTTAAATGAAACTTATCCTTTGTAAATTGTATGTTACATGAGACATATTAGACTTTATTAACTAATAATTATGGACAACAGCTTCATTACATATGCCTGTTTAACATTTTCACGTTTTTGGCAAAGGTGACCCTTATTATGATGATTATGTTAGATGAAAAAATTTGCCTAAGATCTTACCTGGTGACGATTCATCCAGATTACAGACACAATACTGGGAGTTGCCCAACCAACTGTAGTAAAGTAATGATCAACAGTAGACAGTGATGATGGAGGTGAGAGACGGGTTACAGTGTCGCCACTTCCACTCACTAACTTGGCTAGATCAACAACCCATAAATCAACCACAGGGTTGGCACGTCCAGGCTGAAACATGGGGCTTACTATCATTTTTCTAATTATATAAATTCTTAAAAATAAATGGAACTACAGTATTTTGATTTTTATGCCATACTTATGACACAAAATCATTGCTATACAAAGCAAAATTGCAATACAGTACAGTGTATCACTTTCTTTTAGTAATGTCTCATGAGAAATAATCCACCACCAAGCTGCAAAAGGCATGATAAAGATCATATACAATAGAGTATAAACGAAAGTCTATCGTTCTTGAAGATCACTGTACAGTATACAATATCTAGGTTTGTTTATTCCCTGCTAAAGTTTCTATAAATAATGTGCTATTCAAATTCATACAGTGTTGCCTAAAATGAAGTGCTTGTGTAAAAACATAGCAGTGTCGCCTAAAATGAAGTGCTTGTGTAAAGTAATAAACATAGCAGAACTGAAATAAGTTGCATAAACAAAAATCAAACTGAACAATCTGGTAGCCACTTCCCCATAGGTTCATCTTTCCCCAGCAGCAGAAACTTGATTAACCTTTGGTAGTGAGCATAAGTACTGTATCCACAAATATTAAATCTATGTTAAACAAAGAAAAACTAAAATGTTGTGTGTTTGTGGATCAAATTGTTAATTTACAAACAAAAAATAACGGAATTTTCACAATGAAGCTTTTATTAAAAACTAAAATTCATCTGCATACCACATAAGAACAAGCAAACTTCTATATGCATGCATAGTTTATTACAATGTCCAGGATTATGACCTACAGTAATCCATCGTCAAACAAGTGCCATAAAATCTAAATATTTTACCCGAGGCTCAGTTATTTTACACTATACATCCAGTTCACTAACATCGGTTAAAATCTATAGATAAAAGTTACATTTTTCATTTAATTTAACAAATATACTCACCTTTATAAGAAACTAATTTTATAATTCCAATAACTGTAACTCTGCACTGAGGTGGTGAAAAAAATTTATACAAATTTTGTCAAAACAATGCAGTATTTATAAGAGAACATTTTCAGTGCAAAATGTATTCTTAATGAGAAATAATACAAAGACACCAATCCTTATTCAATAGTCTCGTGAATCTAACAATATTTCTCTAAGATGCAGGTATTTACTCTAAGAACTAAAGTACAGTAGATGGATAAAAAAAAATACTGGTATACTCACATTAACAAAATAACAAATAATGATTTACTGCAGAAAATAATACAGCTCTCCAAGACAATAGTAGTTCATGCAATCAGTAATACCTACAACAGATTCAAGAGGAATCACCTGCCAGAGAGACAGGTCAAAACATACCAGATGAGGCACAGATTTCCAGCTCAAAATGATAATGGTCCTACCTTTCCTGTGAAGTGGCCTTATGGTCAAGTTTTACAACTGCATTTGCTTAAATTCATATATTTGTCTAATACAGGTCATTCTTAAAAATCAGAACCTATTGTATAAGGACCCCTAAAATGCAGTTGCCATGCTAAGCCACTAATTGTTTCTTAGCTGAATATGCCAAGTACCAATAAAAATCTTCCTTAATAATGAGGAAAGGCCATTTACCATCAATTATAACTTTACTGTCAAAGTTCCATATTACAATTCAGATATGTAAACAGTAATGGTATTATCATGATATTGTAAAATTAAAAACCCATGAAAATACTGTACTGTAATAAAACTCAAGTACTGGACCTCAAATTTATTTTTAAGATTCCATACCTTTATAAATGTCTCCCAAAGAATAAATGGTGTCCAGAATTTTCTAGGCTGTTCTTAAAATCTTTATAAAACAATCGTCATCATTACAGTACATTTTCTTTTTAAGGGCTCGATGTAAAACAGTTCTCTCCTCATAAAATAAATGGCAGGAAATATAAAAACATTCACTATGCACACAACAGCTGTCACTAACTTACCTTGGGATACTTGATGGACTGCTGAATAGGGTACTGGAAAGCTAAGTCTCCAGGGCGACCATACAAGGGGAAGTTCATAGTATCTACATGAGAATCATTAAAGGTTGCAAAAGTAAGACGGCGGCTGTTAGGACTGAACCATAAAGCTGAATTAGAACTCAAAATTTCCTCTGAAAAGAAAAAGCATAGTAGATAACTTTGCTGTGTCAGAGAGTATTCACTTTTATTTTGAGAATTATGTTACTATTCACTTTGATTAATAAGAGTTCTGTAACAAAAAGTAATATTTGGGCAGCAAAATCAAAGATAGTAATTATGAGAACAGAATCAGAATCTACAGACCATTCCCAGAATTTGATGGTAATACATTTAAAAAAAGTACCAGTTTAAAATACCTTCATAAACCCAATCCGGAATGCCATTGAATATGCTTCCAATTTGTCCAGTGTCAGTGAGCCTATACATGGTATTCAGGTCTGGTCCAGTGGTGTAATATAAATCATTGTGCGAAACAAATGCAATGGAATCTTCTGTTGGAGCCCAGGTGGCATATAATAAAGGTGGCTGATCACTTCGCGTTCTCACCCTCTGGGGAGCCAGTGGTGTTGTCTCTCTAGAACAAAATTAAATATATAATGCTAAAGGAGTTCTAATTTTTACTGTGTTCAGAATGTGAACCTGCATCTTAACATACATTTTCATAAAGCAAGTTAAAGAGAGAGTTGCAGAATATGTCTAATTCTTCACAAGAAATGCAATACAGTGAAACCCCTGTACGAGTATTTGCGGGGGTAAGCATACTCACCCTCCACAAATAGCTAAAATCCGCGAATACTTAAAACCCCTCCAAAAACACTTAGAACTGCTCATTTTGATAGTTTAAACACAAGAAAAACCTGTAAAAATGCTTATACCTGAGTATTTTAATAGTTTTATCACAAAAAATGCATTTATTCATGAAAATTATATGAAAATACAGTAATTAGTGAATATTTCTCAGTAAAAAATACCGTGAATGGGTGAATTTTCCGTGAATAATGGGTAAATATGTTCCACAGAGAATCCCGCGAAGGCATGAGTCCGTGAATCGTGAGAACACAAATACAAGGGGTTTACTGTAATGTCTATCATATTTAAATTCATAATACTGTAATGTATTCCATGGATGTACTTATAAAGTATCACAAAGCTTCAGGAAGTGGAACCCTACTCACCCAGTCTCAAGGTTAAGAATTGTATGGCGAGCCAAGTAGGAATACCGGAATAACTGCAAACACGGATAAGAAAATTAAGACCTTCACAGTAAAAGGAAAAACAAGATTATGAAGACTTCAACTTTACCTGGCACACAGATGAATTAAATTTGCAAAAATCAGTTATTTTCTATAATTCTGCTTTGCAATAACTATCAGGAATAATTACATGGTTTTCAGGTTAACTTACAAAACTTGGAGTACAAAAGCAATACTGTAATTACTCTTTGACAATACATTATTCAATGTCTTGATGACTTTTAAGATCTGCAAACTAAGTCTAAATGACTGCATAAGCTCTATAATAATAAATGCCATTCTATAACTTCTTATAATCTATAAGTCAATCAATCTATGACCTGTAAGTTCTGGAATGCACTATACAATGTATTTTTTTCCAACAAGGCTTCATGTGCCATATATAAGATAAGCAGATTCTCGAATATGTAACTGCTCTCTAAACATTAATAGGCTATAGCAAGATCATGTTCGTGAAATAAACTGCCCCTGGAAAGTAGCAAATTCTTCTTTGATCCTAAGTTGCACTGGCTTCATTAGTAGAGTGTGTCACATATGTAGTCTCTTTAACTCATATACTGTTCAGCAAGGTCTACTCCTAGATACCCAAGTGATATGCAACTGGCATATAACAGTACATAGTCAGGTGTGCCATACTCCACTAGATAAAATTTTAGGAAAACACTTAAGCTAATGATGCTGTGATGGAATACCATTTAAATCTATGTTTTGGGCTTTTGTAAAAAGCAGTTTTAATGTACTGCAAAACACAGTAGTACTATAAATCCCCTTAAAATACATGAACCCTGCATCAGTAACACAAAAACTTGTTGACTTTCAATTCATTACCTCCTCATAAGTATATTATGAATGGTTTTAGGGTGTTTTCCTTATCAATGAAATTCAATTTAAATGAGAATATCATACCTTCTGAACGTCATGAACAAAAAGAAGATATTTTCTGCTGGGAGACAAGCTGTACTTGAAAGGGCGCCATTCTTGCTGTAAATTAAATTAAAACATCATTATAGGCATAAAATAATTAAGTGCAATCAGAAATAATGTAATACTAGCAACAATGGCTATAAACATACTTCCTGATCTGACAAGAAAGGAGAAATGTAATAATTAAAAAAAGGCAATTCAGAAGCAAAGCAGAAAACATTACCATAAATTCCTTAGAAACTAATTCCTTTGGAAGCTGCGTCTCTACAGTGAAGATGTTGAGTGCACCATCTTCTGTCCTGTACAAAAACTCATTATCTGTAACAAAAGAAAATGAGAATATTTACTGATTGATACAGGCCTAACAAAAGCAAAATTTGTCATCACATATGATAGATTTGTTTTATTCTCTAAAAGAGACTTAATAAAATCCTTGGTTATTCTGCCTTCCAAACCAAGAAAGGGCACCAACAGAATTTCCATTCATTCACAGGTAAAATAAAGGACTGAGATAACACATAACATCCACATATTCTTTAACATAGAATATTTTTTTTTATAATAATCTCATAGTAAGCTATTTTGATCACCATTTCATTAACGTCAGTTTTGTCCTCGTGACAGATGTAATGAAGCCCACTAGACACAGCATCTTGCATTTACTCCATGGAGATGAGCACTACTTGAATTATCGCTTGCTGGGTGACTTCTTTCCATCCATCAAACACATACATGGATGCCAAATGCCACTTTAAATCATTCCATGACTATTCAATATCGTTTGAATTTATATCAATATTAATGTCTACGTGAGTTGCTATTTACAATACTAGGTGTTATATGACTGTGTTTTCAACAATTTTAACAACATTATGGAAAACCCCCAATTGGCAAAAAGCACGTGTTCGATGTGTGCATTGTTTCACAAGTAAATTTTAAACAAAACTTTGCGTGAACTATATGTTTTACGGACATCGTAAGGTAATCTGTGAGGAATCTAAAATATCCAAGGCTCACATGTATATTACAATAAAAAAAAGACAAGGACCTAAAAAAAATAGTATGAGTCTTAAAACTAAGGATAAGTTGTATGTGAACTTCAGTCTTACCAGAAATCCAAGTTCCATTAAAAGATGCAGCAGAAAAAGTACCGTTAAGCACTTCTGCCAAGTCTATCCCTCTCGGAGCCGATGTAAGGGCTGATGTAGTAGGGGCACCCGCTTCGTTCCTGCCAGTGGGAAACAAACGGAACCTTAACTCACAGACTTCACTATGTGAGAGTAGACTAAATTATTCCATTACATGCTTTTTTCGTTATGTTAATTCTGTCCTTTTATATCATATAATTCTCTTTTTATAAATAGATCTGTATTAAAACCAAAGCTGTTTTTCGAACTTCCTACTAGTAATGGCGGTACATCACTAAGGAACCAAAAAAAAAAGGGGGGGGGAATATATTATAAGGGAGAAGAAACCTGACTCAGTCCCGCATAAACAGTTTCGAGTAAATGGGCAAAATCCATTAAGGTACATGCATTGAATACCCATGACTTACCCGCGTGTTAATACGATGATGGCAATGGCCGCTGACACCACCAGCATGACACCGATGGTTCCTATTAGCAGGTTCCGCCATATTCGAGGTTTCGTTGACCCCACCAGCTCCTGAAATGCAAAAGGCAATCAATAACTGCTAACATGGCTTGTAGCGTGGTTGGTATGGTAGACTAACTAGGTTTCATTTCTGCTATTAACATCATTAAAAGAATACTTTTAATCAAACACAACGTATAACATTATATATATATATATATATATATATATATATATATATATATATATATATATATATATATATATATATATACATAGATGGAGATAGCATTTTTAGTATTTCTCCAGAAGTATTTGCACCACAACTTTCATTTATCTATATTCGTATCTATCCAAGGCACTTTCCATACTCTACTAGGAGGTCTTGACTTTCGGCTTAAATTTATATAATTTTTCATCTTGTTGGTTTTAAATCTGCAACAAGTTGCAAAAACTTTTATGCAAAAACAGGTAGCATTAACCTTTTCTACCAGCAGTGATAAACCGTTACGCAAGTCTGAATGTTATCGTTAATAAAGTACGGGTAGGCCTACTCATTACTGTATTATGTAAAACTTGCGTAATAAATCAGTTATCAAACATATCAACAAAGCAGACTACACATTATTTGGCTCATATTAAACTATTGTCCACGCAAACGCACCTGCATTTATGAGTCGCATTCAAAATTATCAGAACAGAGTAATGACCCTAAAACATCAGTATTCTGACAGAAACATTTGGACTTCATCCACGGAAATTCGTCATCCTTGAACTGTAAGTAAATAAAACACTCGCTGTTTCTGCTTTAGTTGATCTCACTATTTATACGGTAATTATGTTAAACACTGCGCCATGACTGATCTTGAATTTGTTCAAGAAACTATTTCCCAAACAACCAAATGCGAATATGGCATTGTATAAAGTCATCATTTTCTTAATTAAATCGACTTACTCTTTTACATGTCACTGAATTCTGAATGATTTCATCTTCATAATTAATCATGTTTCGTGTCTGACTCCTTCAAGCAATAAGCACCTTGTGGACAAACATCTCAGCTTTTCTGTCATAGCGAATAATTTTATATATATATATATATATATATATATATATATATATATATATATATATATATATATATATATATATATATATATATATATATATATATATATATATATATATATATATATATATATAACCGCCATCCTGTGGTTCAATAGCTCCTATCTAGTTTCTCCACCAAGATCCGAGAGTGATCCCAAACAGAACGGTACAGACGTGGTTCCTGAAAAATTTACTGTCTGGACCGAAGCAGTGAATTATATAACTACTATATAGTGTGGAGAAGGCCATGGGGCAGGCAACGTCATCCAAAAGAACTCGCCAAGAGACAGAAGTCTAACATCTAGTGAAGCCTTCCTTTCTTGGTGAAAAAAAAAATACAAAGATAACCCTTTGAAATATTAATGTCACTTACGATAAAAGAATGATTAAGGTTTCACTTAACCGAACACGACAGAAATAAAGGGGAGATAAACCCTGTTGACTTCTGGGATAGTTGTACTAACTGGGTTGCGTGTTAATATTCGATATTCTCTCAAAATGAAGTTGTTACTCTTTCCTAAATTACTCTGATATCGAGCTTTCTATTCGATTAATAAGCAAGTAAACACGCGCAGTTCACATTTAAATGCTTTTTTGACTAAAATATAAAAAAAAAAATCAATTAGTACACAGAGAACATTTGACACAATCTTTGGAATAAAACAGTCGGAAGGCGTTATACAACAGTTCTACAAATCCGTGAGTCAGAACCAGGTTTTCGTCTCTTGCCTCTGGCAACTAAATAGGAAAAGGTCAAGTCCTGACGACTTTACAGACAAAGGTAACCAGTACCTCGCCGAACATGTGCATATTCCCATCTATCCGTGACACCTCAAGATAGAAAAACTAAACACTGATGATAATGGCGGTATTGATGCAGTATTCATTGATGTTGAAACCGGTAATTAAAGCAATGGCTGTCTTACTGGTGGTACGATAATTGCGAAAATAGCATAAGCTGTTCTCGTAGCCGTATAAAATTTTTAATTTGTATACATTTTCCTAAAGCCCCAAATATCCTCATACGTACAAAACCTACGGTTTTTCTTTTTTTTTTGTATGTAAGTCGCCCTACACTCAGTATCACTTGATTACTAACTTAAACGTTCTTCTTTTCGCATTAAAGGCCATGCATGTCTTCCTATATTAAGGGTAAGGTTATTCGTCTAAAGCAACCTATTATCATTACCGTTGCTGATTAAATGCTAAAATAATTCAGGTTATCGACCTCATGTTGGCCGTTGTTCAGCCTCTTCGATAATATTCTTTTGTTTTCGGGTGGCGATAATTACCTTAAAAGGTAGCCAAACATATTTCCGGTTGTACAGAAAAAAGAGAGAGAGAGAATTTTGAAACCGGAATTACAGTCAACAAAACGCAAAATTATTAATATAAATAGCACAACGGGAAATTCTGGTCAACCTCAGTAGTGTTGCTTGAAGTAAATCTGTGTAACGCTACACAGGTTTGTCTTCAACATTTTGTTGTATGATGGCTAAGATACAGATTGAAAATGAATACAATCAGTACCGGTTAACATACTGGCAACTGTAAAATCATCCTGCATCTACATTCATCATGAAAATACACAATTGGGTTGCAATGTGATCAATGGAATTTATAACTGATCTTTCTTTATATGCGTAGACAATAGATGCAATTGAAATTAGGATGGAAAGGTAAAGGATTTTATGAACCGAATCTGTTGTGAAGACGAAGTGTGGTGATTAAATTTTCGAGAGAGAAAACACCAGAGATCAATGGAATTACGTATTTACAGTAAATTCCTGGTATGAAAAAATCTAACGAGGAAGAAATAAAACTAAATGAAGTCTGGAAAGAGTTGCGCCAATGAAAGGAAACATTTAAGAATGGCTTGAGTAGTAAAAGATATAAAAATGTTCGTTTGCTAAGAGCTTACGAATGAAGTTGAAAAACGTGGGACTCAGCATCTGGAGCAGTAATTTGGCGGTAACATTCTGTTCATGAGACAAGAGTTTCTTTAGGAGCGCTGAAGCAAACAAGATTTTGTGCAATTGTCTGAACTTCAACTTAATTGTCCTACGACCGATGTTTTGCTTTCTTCTAAGGCCACCTTCTTCTAGAAGAAATTATCTTTTCCTTAAAAAGCTACTATTAAATGGAAAATACATATACTAACGCCTGAATGTGGTATGAAGGAATATGGTCAGTTATTTTTCTAGATCTTTACCAGTAAATTCGAAAAAACACTTGAGACCATTTAAATTATTTCCTGCAATACCTGTAACATAACCTTATTTCCAAATACTGTTGTTTATACCATTTATAACATCCAAAGGGGAAATATAGTCAACCGTTTCTCATAAAATAAGCTTATGACTTGTCGTAGCATTCATAAGAAATAAATAAAGAAAATATATCGCATTTACCCCTATATAAAACACAAAATAAAGACACTGATCAGCTGAAACTTCGCTTAAAAACGGCTTGATTTCCCTTCCCCGTAAAAAAATAAATCCTCTATCAACTGCTTGGAGTAAAATTTTCCACTGTCTCCAGACGACAAGCAAAATTATAAGGCTATTCCTGTTGTTTACCTGAAGGGCAACATCTCATCAAGGACGCTTGTTGAAGTATCACACTCCAAGGTTACGAAGTACGTCGAGGGTTTAGAAATAGGACACTTGGCAACTTGTAAAACAATAGCAATCATCACTACATTACAACCCTATAACTATCGACATTGTAATAAAAATCAACAGAGCTCGGAACAATGATCCCAAGAACAAAGCCATGAAGATACGCATAATATGCATTCTATTCATTTTCAGAAATATGCAACACCACCAACATAGGATGTAGATTATATCCTATTTTGAACACAGCCCCTGGCTGCTTGCGTAGCCCAAAAATGAAAATAAAATTGCCTAAAAATAAAAAAAGGCAACTTTCTTAGCAGTGTTTGAAGAATAAAACAACAAAAATTGAAATAGCACCATATTAAAAAATATTCATGAAAGGTACTAGAGTGACTGGCCCTGGACTGATGCTGCACGGGGAGTGATTTTTAGATGCATCAACATGATAATAATAGCTAACACGTGTGACAGAGTACAATACGAAAATCAATGGCAGGCCTTACTTCTCTCACGACACAAGTACACTCAGAAGTAAGACTGGTTTGCAAGGTTGAGAGACAGAGAAAATGATGAGGGGGGGGGAGGTGAACGTTTAATGTATTTACAGTACCCTTATTGATTTTTTTTTTTTAAATGTACATAACTTCAAAGAACAAACAGTATGAGTAACAAGGAATCAGGGTAAAATACCTTACTTCACCCAATAACCCTATTACCAGAAACAACGATTTTAACAAACAAATGTTTCCAGTATCCACAAATTCAAATATAAAAACACGGTTTGAGCATGCATAAATGTACGTGTATATGTGTATGGCGTATTTGTGAGTTCAAACCATTCATATACAGATTAAATGTACACAGAAAAGCAAACATTGCAGGAGACTGAATAATCTATTACTTTTTTGTTAATCACTTCCTGAGTTCACTGAATTCACAGCAAGAGGCGACTTAAAAAACAATTAGAAACAATGAGAATAGGATTAGCAGAGTTATTTTAAGAGAAAGAGCTTACATCTTTCAAACATGAAACAGCAAAATATAAAAAAAATTCTGAGATTCTTAAACCATCAAATAATTCGAGTGTTCAAATTAAGGATACACGTCGATGCTTTCGTATCGTAACGTACAATTTATATAGATCTAAATCCGACTCATCCCAGATTACACCAACTTTCAAAGAAATCAATTTCCTTTGCCAATTTATATCAACTACGGTCACGAAAGAGTTAAAAGAGAAAACAAGTCAGCGGTTCCTTTGTACGTAACAGACAATCATCCACCTGGGTTTGATATTGAGGATAGAAGCACTACTACCAAGTTCATATGATTGCAGCACTAGCCTATGTTCTGCAAACATTGGCAATAACATCGTTCCGACGCGTCACGCCGAAGATAGAAGTTTATTGGCGAATCTGACATCGACGAAGAATGAAATGAAAGGTGTCCCAACGTAACTCTGTCATCTTCGGATCGATTCATAACCAAGATAACGATAAATGATTCTTCTTCGGGAAATATTTAATTCGATGCTTAACGATTAAAGCGACTGCGACGGAAGTCTTGGCAAGCTCATGTTCAGGGAGATACTATAAAGCAATCAAGCATCACAAATCTTAGTGTAACAGCAGACAACTTTTATATACAAAATTAGATCTTGCTCGCAGTACAGACTTCTTGAGAAAAGAAACACGTTCTTCATTCTCCCGTTTTGCAAGGATTATTCTCTCTCTCTCTCTCTCTCTCTCTCTCTCTCTCTCTCTCTCTCTCTCTCTCTCTCTCTCTCTCTTTCCTGGTGAACAAATACATGAATCGTCAAATAACATAAATAGGTATACAAGCTCAAAAGCCTGCCTGCACATTCATCTGCCCAGATTCATTATGTTCGGTATTTTTGGCCATTCTTTCATTCAAGAACCGAGGAAGAATTGATATCAATCGCAATCCTCTATTACGAGAGTGGGATGATGTGTAGAGAAAATAACTCCATCCTCCATATGATCTAAATAATATAAATATATAATTTTTAATTAGAATATAAAATTTTGGCTAAAGGCCAAGCGTTGCGACCCGTGAGGTCATTCTGTACTGAAAATAATGTTGAAACACTTGTTTGGAGAGGTTGGAAAGTACGATGAAGAAAGAGAATATGAACGGAGGCACTGTAAAAGGAAAGAAAGAGGCTGTAGCTAGGGGCCGTGGAACGGAGGGCACTACCCTTCTACGGGGTAAAACATTTTTAAATATGATGCTAAGTCTTATATCGTAAGCTTATCTTATATATCAAGCTCATTAACCATACAAAGAAGCAGAAGACATGTGCTTAAGAACAAAAGACTCCCTCCATTCTCCCATAAAAGTGCCTTCTTTTATCTTCCCTATTAAGGTATCAAAAACCAGTTCGCGAGTACTTCACAGCGCGTCGATGACAGAGAGAGAGGGAGAGAGTGAAATAGACGACTCAGCTATTTTTGAAGGTTTTCCATACCCCTTAACCTTGAGCTCAAGCGACGGTCGTTCCACTTTTGTCCAGTAGATTGTCATTTCTCTCTCTCTCTCTCTCTCTCTCTCTCTCTCTCTCTCTCTCTCTCTCTCTCTCTCTCTCCTGGTGCACAGGTACAACTTCGATACGTGTCTCGTTTTAATTAAGCATAACATTGCTAATTACAATGAATCCGTTGTCTTATATTACTGAAGATGAAATAGTGTACACCGCAGAATCACAAAAGTAAAAGTGGCATAAGATAAAAATTTAAGGATAAGTGCTCAGTGCGTACAAAACATTCGATTTGCTACATGCAGGAAAAATTATTTAGCTCTTCGCGTTTCCGGAAATTGCTTCTGATCTTTCATTAGTTATTTTTACGATGGATATGAGCTGAAACAAATTATGTGCACACACAAACACACACACACACACACACACACACACACATATATATATATATATATATATATATATATTCACTAAAGAAGAAAACTTCACAAATAAAGACAATACGGAGACAAGATGGTCGATGGTTAAGAGGTCTGGAGAGGTAGGAGCAGATGGGAGATGATTTAAATGGTTCAAGGACAGGAATGCAAATGGATATAGACAAATAGGAAGGGAGACTGAAAAGGATTGGTGGTGGAATACAGAAAAGGTTGACTTGTCGAACATTACAAGGATGTTTGACTGTAATCAGAAAATGGGTGGATAGGAAACAATACAACTGGACGAAATATTAAGAAAGGGAGAATACAAGAGCTGATGGAGGACAAGAAGAGAAATGGAATAAGAATTTAAAAGGAGAAAATTATGTTTCGGAATGTGAACGTAGAAGTTCTATTTACTAAGTGTAATTTTTCATACATGGTGTAAATAACAAATGAGGAAAAAAAACCGCAAACGACTAACTGCAAGTATGACTTTAATGAATGCTAATTCCTGCATAATAATTCAAGCGAATTCATGTAATTTAAAGAAAGCTCTGTACTGGGCCAAAACGGTCAGTTTTGATAAAGCAGGCAAGTGGCTGAGTGGATTATATTCGCTTGATTGCAAGAAAACATCCTTGGACCCGACGAAAAACAGCAGTCCTTGTTTAAGGTGGAAAAAAATGATAAAGGCATAGTTTCAGAATGAAAGGATCCTAAGCTGCTTTGAAAGAAGTACGAAAGTAACCGACTGTGAAGGTAAGACTGATAATACGCAGAACGACAAGTGAAGAGCATTGTGGTAAGATCTGCAGTGGTGAAGTGACAAAAGTGTGATGTCCGTCCTCAAGGTTCTATGGGTGGGAAGTTTTACCATATCTGGATTTCCTAAACAATCAGAGATGACTTTCCAATAACTCGACTTTGTCAACATGGCAGTGAGAGTTTTATTCAAAACGGATAAGTTTGAGGCTTGTGTTAACAAAATTACATAGGTAAATACAAACATACTATATCTATCTATCTATCTATATATATATATATATATATATATATATATATATATATATATATATATATATAATATGTATGGGTGGGTAAAAGCACAATGACCTAATGCTGACATATCCGGTGCGGGTCCGAATCCTGCCACGGGCGTAAGAGTTTCTTCATCTGTTTCTACATTTGGATCTAAGGCTTTGTAGAGACGTACATACACACATACATAGCCTATATATATATATATATATATATATATATATATATATATATATATATATATATATATATATATATATATATATATATATATATAACAGGATTAGCTAACAAAGTGGCAGCAGCAACTTCGTGTCAAACTTAATTAAATGTACACGGTACATTTGAAATACCTTGATACATAAATCCTGCACTTTTTTTTTTGCAACAAAAGCAACTATTCTAAATTAAATACTTTTTAACCACAATGGTAATTGCTTCCCCCTCAAAGTGTCATGGAAACGAAGATTATTCCTAAGTTACTTTTTTTCACTTTGATCTTAGTAAGTGAATTTTTACTCTTTCCTTTTGGAGTCTCCCTGGTATGTCCGTTCTCATATTTATTATAACAATAGTCTAATGAATTCAATTGTTTCAACACTGAAGCTTTAGCTGAGAACAAACACGATGGTCCTGAATCTCTTAAACATGCTACCAAGTTTGTGTAGCTCATTATAAGATTAGTATTGTGTGTTCGCCGGTCCTGAACGGCTAAAAGAACAAAGGAACGATAGCAGAATACATTGAATTAATAACTTCCAATAGTATTAAGTTAGAGCGAACAAAATACATGTTTCATGCACTGCATGGCGCACATAGGATAAAAACTCCTACACCACACCAGGTAAATACCACGAAAACGACATTATGTTATTGCAATTTAACTGACATATGGGTTTTCTTCAGCGTACCTGACAATCCAACTGAAAAACAGCTGACTGCCGTAATTTACTCTACCTCTCAAGGTCTCACCACAAAGGAATGTCGAGTGAGTACTCCCACTCCGGACTGAAGCACAGAACTAAAGATTTTTCTCTTAAAAGAGATTATTCCCTTTAATATAACACAAAATCGTCTTCAAAAGAAAAGGTCACCACAAACCTTTGAGACTGTCAAAATTTCTAGCTGAATTTTTAAAATGAATTCTACTAGTGCCGTATTCCAATTCATTTCAACATTCTAACAAGTTCAATAACGAGCTATTTTGTATCACCTTTAGAGCGCGAAAGGAATGATATATACGAAATGCTGTCTTCCGAACTCTAAACGAAGATATACGCAATACTAACCTGGACGATAAGTATAGCTTGGAATCTTTAAACTGGTATGTAGTAGAGAAGCTCAACTGATTGCTCAACTAATTTCATTTTCATCGCTGTGGTATTATTTCCATGATCGTCAAGCTTCAGGCCGACAAGGTGATAACCTTCCTTTTGGAATTCAGTTTCTGATAAACCCAGTTCGTCAGTTACGGTGCAGGATGGGCAACGCAAAGAAGGATCCAGGTTTGTTGGTATGATGGTACTGAAGTTGGCATTAAATACTATAGGTTTCATTACTTTAGCGCTTGTCTTCCTGCATTTTGTGTATGTAGAGTTTCAAATACCAATAATGACATTTACGAGTATGCACCTTTATGAGCGGAAGTCACAAAGTTTTGTGTATGATTTCTGTGAATAAAATAAAAGTTTCTGATACGGCCAGTTCTTGAATTATGCGCTGGTCTCTGCAAATTCCGTTGGAACTTTGTAAAAAGATCCTCTCATGAAAAACTTACTTCTTGTCACATAGTATAAAATATAAGCTTATTAGAGACCCATGCTGACTTTCCTTCTTCCATCCGAATTTGGGTAAAGGAAAAACCAACAACTCTAGGAAGTCTTCTGGACAGGAACCACAATTCAAACATCACTTGCTATTCAGGTCGAGCAGAAATGGAGAGGGATAGGATTGTTCACAACAACCGAACTTCACAGGGTGAAACTCATCACAAAACTTTGTAGCACCAGGTATAATGGTTTAAACCATTCGAGTCAACCATATGTCAAGATCAACCACAATTTTGAGAAAGTCCGCCCACGGATTCGACAGTCACCAGAAGGTGGTTTGATGAAAGCTTTAGTATAGCTTTGTACTATTTACTGAAATCAACATTAACAGCAACAATACTGGTATAAAAGAGTAGCAAAAGTAAGAGTAAAAAGAAAAAAAGTTAACCTAATAACAGATGGGTAATAAATGCAAGCCAAACCACACAGGAAAAAAAGCACCTTTTACATACGTGTATAACAAGTAACCAGAAATCTTAATATGACTCTAACTGTTGATATCGAGAGGCGCCAGAAATTTATTTATAAAATATGCAAACTTTAAATCAGTTTTATAAAACAGAACCAGTACAGAACACTACAACATTTGTCTTGATGGAAACATTACTAACATCTAGAGAAAACATAAAAGTGCACACACACATTAAATTATATATATATATATATATATATATATATATATATATATATATATATATATATATATATATATATATATATATATATATATATATATTCTTGTATCAACCTTTTTCTAAATACTATATAGTATCAAAAGGATATTTACCTCTACAAAATATTTTAGCAAATGGCGCAAAAAATATCCAAATTTTGAATGCTACATATAGGTTAATTCGATATTTTTATTTCTTTTCCTAGTTAATCATCTAATCTATACAATAATCCACAGGCTTAACCTACTACTACTACTACTACTACTATCTACTCTATCATCACTATCATCATCATTATTTTTATCATTGTTGTTAAGAAAATACAAAGAACACACAAAGGATGAGCTAGACGGAAGTGTGAATCAACACTCGTACCCCAAGCGTCTCTTCCTCCGCCTTCTCAAGCATTTCATTTTCCTCCGATCTCCATTGTCATCTTCGTAGTAATTATCCACTTACCAAAGCATCATCACCTTTCTCTTTGTCCCCCTTTACCTGTCACATGCACTCACCTGCGGAAAGAGAGAAGAGTGACATTTAGTAACCAAACCACAAAACCGGAGAATGAACATATTTACATACCTACGCATTAAGAAATCCCTCCTTGTATCTATATTTGATTTTCTTCAAGGCTGTGTTCAGTACCAATGACAGATTGATTCCCGTTACCACAGTAGAAATCAAATGTATTACATGAAACTGAAGTACTGGAAAATGGTTTCGTTTGAGAAAAACCACAGACAACATTAAACAATAGTTAAAAAGAAACCACTATTTTATTCATTTGCTAATTCTTGATGAAAACCATGACAATGCAATCAAATGTATTTAACCAGTCAAATAATGAGAATCTTTGTTTATCTTTACCAGTATAAATATATGTTCCTCAAACAACCAGTAACAAAGCACATCGTCTGGAGAGGGGAGATGAGAAATACATGACATAACCAAGTCCCACGCAACGCCATAATTAAGCAATGAAGGAGAGGTTGAAGGGTTTTTAGCCGACAGCGGCCAGGTAATTACCGCGGGCAAAAGTAGTAACAGAGTCAAGGACGAAGAATTGTAACAAACAGCACCTTGTGAAATAGCTCCTCGGGGTGCTATGGCAACAACAGCAACGCCGAGATTTACGAATAAAAAGATTTTCTGTACCCACCAAAATACAGTTTCCCCTTTCACGTTCCTAGATTTCGTAGATTTCAGCAGACAAATATAACTTACAATATAATTATATATATATATATATATAATATATATATTATATATATATATATATATATATATATATATATATATATACATATACACACACACATATATATATAATACACACACATATATATATGTCTGTCTATGTACGCGTGTGCAAATAATGTACTCCCTAATAAAAAAATGAATACGTTTACTATGTATGTATGCAATGTTTTTATATGACCGCTTCTAAATATATTAATGTAGAGTTAAACCTGTCTGTTACATTGGACAAACCTATATAAAACGCAGCATAGCGAATTTTCAGTCTTCACATTTTTTATTCTAGCGCAAGGAGAAATCTGGCGTAATCTGCCATTTTCGTCAACTATGGCCTTTATAGTAAAAGGAATGCAATGTTGGTCCTACTGGGGGTTAATATCGGGTATGAAAGAGTCAGTGGTAGGTCGCAAAGAGAGAGAGAGAGAGAGAGAGAGAGAGAGAGAGAGAGAGAGAGAGAGAGAGAGAGAGAGAGCAACGACTAAAAGACTAACATGATACTCAATATCCTGGAATTTTGTTATGTATAATATTTAGCAGCGGTATCTCCTAAAATACGGTTTTGGGCCGCCAAGAAAAGAGCTGCAGTGATACAAGAGTAAGCCGAAATGCAGTGATACAAGAGTAAACCGAGATATGTCCTCAAGTGGGTAAGCGGGAGAGAAAAAAGCTAAACACGCACACAAGAATGTCTGGTGTCAAATAACCAGAAGATGCTGGTCATATTCATTAACAACCCCTAGCACAACGAGGGTAAGCACTTGGTAGTGTCACGTCTTTTCCTATGTTTCTTCTGCTCTTCTTGCGTAACTTACGGAGAGGGGAAGCCACGAGAAGAGCTTATAACGAAATGCAGAAAAATGACCAACCCTCATCATTCTCCTAGGATGCCATTAAAGTAAATAAAGGCCAATCAGCATGCCACAAACACTATAATATGGTAAAAACAGTGACATCTGGATTTAGGACATCAGACACCGACGATACCTGAACGACATTCAATACATAGTAACGATTCATTGTAATAAAATCAACACAACTGCAATGAACAAACAGAAACAGGGGTTAAACCAGTTTTATATTCTACATTTTACTTGAAACTATTTAAAAAAAACACAACTATTATATGAGCTATACTTAACTACTATAAAACATTTATATATAATCCGAAACATTGTTCTGCATTTCTAGTCAATAGGTATTTTCCCCTGTAACAACATACGAATTGCGCACTTTAATCACTTTCTCTCAAGAATAATCAAAATGCGATACATAAGAGCAATGACTGGGAGGCTCTAGATTTAAGCCCCCCTGTATTTAAAATAAAAAAAGAGGGTTAAGTCTCCAGCCACATTAACAATGTATCACAATGAGTCACTTCGCGAATATATAAAATGTGGATCACACTGATATAAATGAGAATTCACAGAGAACCTTATGGTAGGTTTCTTTAAAGGCAGGGGTTTGTGGTTTAGAAAAAGTTTATGCTTAGTTTTTTGTTTGTTTGTTTAGATGATTTTTTTTTTATAGCTGTAGTAAGTTTTGCGATGTAAATGTTTTTTTCTGTTCTTGCCTTTTCAAGAGTGAATGAGTGGTAGGTCAGCCGACCAACTTTTGCCCCTTTCGAAGTTTGCCTCTTTGGGTGTTTGACAGCCCTGTGTTCTGTCCGCTTACATAAGAGAGGTGGTGGAACTGCGTAAGTGTGTCCTGTTTGTCGTAAGGAGCAGTATCACCTCGTATTCATTTGGGAGTCCGACCCATCAAGTGCCACAGATGAGAGCTGGCCGGACTGTAGGAATGCAGGCTGCCAGTGGTTAGAAGTGGAAAGTAGTTATTTCATTAGTACTGTAAACATATAAAGAAATTAAAAGAAGATAAGACTTCTCAGCCTTGAAATGAGGAAGAAACCTACCCTAATTAGTGGATTTGTTTATGGTGGCTGTTTATAATAAGTTTAAGTGGAGTGAAGTTAGTAAAGAGAGCGCCATCGTCCTTCTGTTTACTTGCAGCAGGTATTATTTTCGTAAGGAGCGTGCTGCAGAAGGCTGATAACTGATATTTGGTATTCGGAACTACTTAAAGGCTTTACACTTTGAGAACCAAAGTAACAGAATATTATGCTACCCTAGTGGCTTTGCAGTGATTTATGAACACGGTGAAGGAACTATGCCAATAGGAAGGTGGACCTGTGTTGATTGACTGTATATTTCCTGTCCCTGATGTTGCAAAGGGCAAGAAAATAGTATATATGCATGTATGTATGTATGCATGTATGTATGTATGTATATTATATATATATATATATATATATATATATATATATATATATATATATATATATATATATATATATATATAAGCGAATCCCACAGGAAAATGACAGGCCTGTCATTTTCCTGTGGATCGCTTATACACTGAAGTCACGTGATACTACTGTGATTTTTTATATATATATATATATATATATATATATATATATATATATATATATATATATATATATATATATATATATATATATATATATCTTGTTTTTTGTAGTTTGATTACGAAGTTTAAGATAACTGATGTGTGCTTGAGTGTGTGTGTATGTGGGTTGGAAGTGGTGGTTTTCATTGGTAAAATTTTGTTGCATGTTTTTCGTATTTGTTTGCATATATATGTGTAGTTGGTTTTTTTACTGGTCGCCTAGTGCTGTGAAGGGGCTAAAATTTCATCTGTTTTGTAAGATTGGGGATTAGATAGATAATATATTAGTTTTAGGAAATTGAGTTTTTTTTTTCTGTAAACCTACAGTACGAGTATATTCCTACTTTGGGTCATCGACCACAGTCTCTTTCGGGAAGCCCCAACAACCTCTTCCTCCTAGATATTTCCGTTTGGCACGCCTGAACAATTTCATCCATTGCTCAATACTTGTGAAACTGAATGTTTGTGGATTTGGAAACAGGACATAATTCCAGACTCGAATTATGCATTTATTTTCGTACTACGCAGATACTCCTACAAGAAAAGAATACTTTTAAGTAAAACAAATTTTCCATCAGCCAGCGTTTGTAAACGTGCATGGTGCATCTCTCCAGAATTTCAACGAGTCAAGAAGAGAAATGGCCAGATTCTGTAATCTCGTATTTCTCCCCAACACTTGCAACAAGCCCATTCACCACCAGGCTTCCCCCGAGAGTCTCCTTTAATTTAAGAGAAGCAGCGCAACTACATAATGAAAGTACTCGTCTGTCTTTCCACTGGGATGATAATGCAAACTCAATTTTAGAGATGCGAGAGCTGCAACGGTAATTTTCAGCGTAGGTTCTTATTCATCCTAATTATGAGATATATTTATTTTTTTTTTTATTCAACTTATTTATTTAGTATTTAAACTCTTAGTGACTAAAATGTGGTAATAAAGGAGGAAACAAAACATGGAATGAAAGGATATTTTTTTTTTGCAAACTATCTAAGAACAGCCCAAATCCACAAAAAACAAAAATGAGAAAATTCAGCAAACAGTTCCAAACCGACACTTTACATTCCACTTTCGCTTGGTTTACGATACAGTCTTCCGGATCTTTACTTACACGAAAGAAGAAAATTGGCCACTTACTTGTCGAACATACTGTAGATAACTCCTAATTCCACATTTCCTCAAAAACTAATGGTCAGTTTAAAAGATGCTTATTCCAATGACCACAAATCATCATCGCTACCGCATGCATATATAAAAAGGAACATTCGCAAGTGTCTTCTAGTAACACTTTCCCTCCTAAGTGGATGATTTTGTTCATAGTCATTTGCTTTCGAGTTCTTTTTGCTGGCCTCACCGCAAATAACGCTAGATAATTGTAAACCATTCAGTCATTTCTCTGTTAGTTTCAACTTACAGAGGTAAATGTGCAATGCATATATTCTATCAAGACAAAATCATTCTCTCGTTAATTTTGACTGGACAAGTTGACACTGTCGCTTCTCTTTTCAATGTCAACTCCGTTATTTAGTTTCAAAGCCAAACTAATTATAATGAAGAATCTGGCGGTGAGGGGGATTACCTCATCGCCCCCCTCCCCTGCCCCGCCGTGGTTATATGTTGGCATACGCAAATGTAATTTCTCTCGATTCTCCTCTTTTTCCATCACGACTGCAACCCTCAATAGTTGGCGAGGAGTTGCTCCTTTCTCGTCCGAGATCAAACCCGAAGCTTACCGGCTGCCAAGAGATTACTACCATTACGCATGCGAGCATACAAAAACTCACAGAGATTTGTACAGCAAGGAAGAAAAAGGGCTTAAATTCTAATGAAAATCGTCCTTTGCAATCCAATTTTTTTCTCTGAGTATACAGTCTACTGTTCGGACAATATTTTCTCTTCTTCCACTATTCCATTCGAAATGACACTACTGGATTTTATTTCCCTTCCACGAAATAAAGCTGAGGAAAAGAAATATACCTTCGCTCTGAAAAAGTTTTCGAATGGCAATTCATGCGAATGGAAGTGGAGTTTAACTCCGAACACGGACCAATTCGGTACACAATTTGCTATGCAGGGAACGCAGGCTGCTTTGCACAATTAGTCTCCCTTGTCTCAAAGCCGGCTGACTTTACGAGCAAACTGCTGGCAAAGAAGTGCCTTGTCATGTTAGGCTAATATATATATATACATATATATATATATATATATATATATATATATATATATATATACATACATACATACATATATATATATATATATATATATATATATATATATATATATATATATATATATATATATATATATAGAGAGAGAGAGAGAGAGAGAGAGAGAGAGAGAGAGAGAGAGAGAGAGAGAGAGAGAGAGAGAGAGAGAGAGAATCAAATGATTTAGAGAAACCCTGTGAATATATATGTATATGTATAAGTATATGTATATATATATGTATATATATATATACATATATATATATATATATATACATAGAATCATACATGTATACACAACACATATATATATATATATATATATATATACATTATATACACACATATATGTGTGCGTTGTGTAACATGTATATTTCTTTTCACAATACACCGTTTTATTTTCATGGGGATGACTACACAGGGTGTTGACCTTCCGGTTCTCGGGCACTCCTTTTGGTTTGAGGTCGATGTCCCTAACACTATGCTTTACTCTACCCAGGCTGCAAACCAACACAGGCAACTGACCTATAGGTACCCAATTCAGTTCGACGGGGGCAAAATGGACTTAAGGTAACTGGACTCAGAGACGTCCCCAGTCGCCCCACCTGTCGGATAAAACTGGTCTCCAGCTGACTGGGCGGGTTCGTTAACCACTGAAACTACGACGACAGTATATAATGGAATATATATATATATATATATATATATATATATATATATATATATATATATATATATATATATATATATATATATATATATATATATATATATATATATATATATATATATATATATATATATATATATATATATGTGTGTGTGTGTGTGTGTGTGTGTGTGTGTGTGTGTGTGTGTGTGTGTAAAATCAATGTTCAGAAACATATGAAAACACTGTACTCGTGTCACACTGAGTGTTCCACATACATAACTTTTGTAAAATAAATACAAGTGCGCTGGAATTTTTTTGATGCGGTTTTATATCTGCTACCAATGTTCTGATTTATCTATATTCCTTTATATACATATAAAATACAACTATTGTAGTCAAGGAATATCTCAAGTAATAAATATATTAATACTTATCAAATACAATATTGGTGGCTCAAAATCCATTGTAACCCTATAGAGTCCGGGGTTTGTCGTTCTCCCAAATTACATACATGAAGTTCTTACCCCATCTACACCCGTTAGGCCAATACAAAACGTATAACATTCATCACATGAAATCGAAAAGGGATGATAATATTACGTGGGTAAAGGAGATTATTCAGAGGTTTAAACTCAGTTGTAGGAATATTAACTGCATGACTCAGCATTATTCGGTTAATTACTCCTGTGCTATGAAAGTGATTATTTCCCCGAGTGTCCCGATTTCTACAAAGGAATTCAGTAGAATTAATGTTACACTTACTATTCTCGCTTTTCCTTGTTCCATAATCCCCTGTTCTCAGAGCTTTGATTAACATGGCTCTTTCTACCTTAAGGCTGAGGTGAGGCAATGAACCGGGAATTCATATCTCTGATCATATATGACCCACCCGGTTTATATCAAGGAAATTTCTTTAAACATATCCGACGGTGGCGTACCAATGTATGATTACAACAATCTGGCAATGACTGCTGTGTGTTCAAGAAAAGATTAATTTTGCTTTGGCCACGACTGTTTTATATACAAAAACATGTTCCTTTACTGAGGAATGTGTTTTAAACCGTGTTTAACAAGATAATTGGCCTGAGTTGGTTATCGATAGTCAAATCCGTGTTTAACAAGATAATTGTCCTGAGTTGGTTATCGATAGTCAATTTTGATCATTCAGCTCTTGAACTGGACACACACACACACACACACACACACACACACACACATATATATATATATATATATATATATATATATATATATATATATATATATATATATATATATTTGACAAAAAAATGACATTATATATATATTGTCAATTTTTTTGTCAAATAAGTGGCCCGTTTCCAAATCAAATATCACTAAGCACCAAAATGTTTCATAATATATTAGTTCTTTCGTCCTTCGAGCTGATTACAGCTGCAATTCCACAAAGTTTCAATACCTTTTAAAATTCTAAATCCCATAACCTCCACTTTTTTTTGGGGGTAAAAAGGTGAGAAAACAACTGCATCTTACTGACAATTACTGTACTTGCCATCCGTCAGAAAAATTCCACCTTTAATCACATACTAATCAGCCACCACATCGTGAAGCATTCGTTACATACCCCACAAGTGGGAGAGACTGGCTTTGCACTGCTGTAACGTAATATTACTTATCAAGCGTAATATGAGGTACTAACTGAACAAAAGTTTTAAAAAAGACACCAGCAACCTTTCACATTCACATCATCTCAGCTCTCTTAAGAACCCAGCAATTTCACTCGTTCGAAATCTAAAAGGAAAGTGAAATAAGAAAGTGAGAGGGTAGAGAGGCTTCACATTTTCTCTCTGCATCAGCTGCAGGTCACTGGTGTCAGGGAGGTCGACGGCGAAGGCAAAAAAAGAAACCGCAAATAATAACAGAATCGTAGCTAACGTGTAAGAGAAGACAGCAGATATTGATCGGCGTCTCAAGAAGACAGTAATTCGCAGTTATGGCCAAAATGATGATGCATATCCTGGGAGGGGAGATTGGGGCAAATTCAAAATACATCTCATTTTATGGAAAATCGAACCATACCTTAATTATTTCAATTAACGAAATGGGGAAAGTTTTGCTTTTTATTATGCTACCCAGTTGCTTGATTGTCAATATAGGAACCGAAATCTGAAATTCATATACCGACAAAGGTATACATTCCAAATCTCCTTGGAGGAGAAGAGGTCCTACATATCTATATTACATTAAAAAAAACATCAATAAAGCTATCATTATTCACTAAAAAAATGGGGTCATCTGTAGTCATGTCTATCATAACCAGATATTTTACTGCTAACAATTATGACAGTGTTGATGTTCTTTGTAACGGAAACCAAACGCATCCAGTATATATATTGCGCGTATTATAAACCATTATTTTGAATTGAGTAAACTCTACTTCAGCTCCATATCCTTCAAATGCAGGAAATTAATCAATTTAAAAAGAAAATTTCATTTGAATCAATCAAGAAATTTCTAAGTTAGCACAGTAAAAAAAATATTCCGGAACAAATAACGCAAACAGCAGATAATGTAGTTTTTGTTTACACCAAAAATTTTGTTACATTATACCTAATTTTTCGGACAACACTTCATGAAGCAAAGGAATTTCAGTTAATAAAAATATGGCAACAAAAACCAATGTTAAAAAACGCAAAGACTAAAGTATTGTTGTAAATGTGGGCCGGTGAACTTTATGTTGGCTTTTGTTAAAGAAAGTGTTTAATCGCGGACTGCAAATACAGTACCGTAGCTTGCACTGATGCCAAAATGACAAGCATTAAACCTGTTTTTTTTTTTTTATTATGACTTCACCGGACTTCACCGGACAGTAAAAGAAATATAAAAATAATACGAAGAAAGTAAGTTTTCTGAAATGTAAACGGGCTCAATGTAGTATACCTTGATAATGGGTCAAAGATAATTACAATCGACTTTCCATGAGAGAAAAAGTTTAAATCGCTTTGTTACACAGTTTGAACTTACTTTCCTAGTAACACTGGGAAAAGTTATTTAGAAAATTTTCTGGTCACAAATCTATAATTAATACCCGATTCTGCTTCGAAATACAGCAAATGCGAGTTAAAAACGAAAGGCTCGAAACGTTATGCAAAAGGGTGAAGTAAATACTTCAAGCACTGGAAGTGGAAAATTCTACTCACACACAAACAGAGTCTCCCTCTACAAATGCTTTCATGACAACAACTACTGTTTAAATATATATATATATATATATAGTTATATACTGTTTAAATATATATATATATATATATATATATATATATATATATATATATATATATATATATATATATATATATATATATATAGAGAGAGAGAGAGAGAGAGAGAGAGAGAGAGAGAGAGAGAGAGAGAGAGAGAGAGAGAGAGTCACCCTAGTATAGCTCTACAGAGCTAGAGTAAGGAGGAAGAGAGAGTATAATGAAACAGCTCATTCAAGGGTACACAAAAACACACACAACCTCTCTCTCTCTCTCTCTAAAAACAAGTCTTGGCGAATCCAGTTCTTTGTGAACCCAAGCTAAATCCAAGCAAAACTTATCAATTAACCCGATGACCTCTCAAAATTACTGTTCGCATATCAGTGCGTATTACTTTCACCAACAATCTTTCCCCTCTTTATCACTTTCTCGTATAAAACAATTCACTGATTTTACCGCATCTACTAGCCGTAAATATTCTTTGCGATGTTTAAGCAAGTGAACACCTAAACATTATAAACTGTAGTCCGCGGTAACTTACTGTGCAATACTTCAAAATAACGGATGTATAATGGAACAAATAATGAACAAATAATATAATATATATATATATATATATATATATATATATATATATATATATATATATATATATATGTGTGTGTGTGTGTGTGTGTGTGTGTGTGTGCACTGCGCTGCGTGTGTGTGTATATAATACTCTACATGTATGTATGTATGTATGTATGCAAAACCGTACTAAACATTTTGTTTATAAATTAGCTTTCTAAATCGTAATTGTTTATAGCTGTACAAACTTTCATCAGCTTACTTATTCCGATCTTTTCCTCTAAGAATCTGTAAAAGATGCCACAAACAGCATACTTGTAATAATACGAAAAATTAACGAAAACTTCGCCATATCCGTAACTTGATCTGCACTGACCGCCATATTTTTCTTCAATAGGTGACAACGTCTCGAAAATGTAAACAACTCTTATCAGTACGATGACAGATGAGAGAGAGAGAGAGAGAGAGAGAGAGAGAGAGAGAGAGAGAGAGAGAGAGAGAAATCACGGACACAGCTGACAGTCCGGTCAAGATGGTTTTCAACTGCCATAAGACGTCATTAAACAACTATGCCTGACTCGCATAAAATGGAATTCGCAATATTCTCACGGGATGCCAGTCAGCAACACGAGCATGTTACGCTGTTAACCTCAGCTCTCACGCAAGCTTACAAAACTCAAAGGATTTTATCACGTGATGTAAAACCCATTTTCAGGCACTAAAACCAAAATTTTAAGAGGAAAAATTTGGCAAATCAAATGCATTTGCACGTATGCCACCATTTCCGGTGGGCAATTGAAGAAAGATGCTTATGTGCGTGCGTTGCGTTCCCGACTCGATATGAAATACACGTTTGTTGTTGTCCGGTCTAGACAGAGTCGAAACAAACAAGGTCATTCTTCAGGCACAGCAACACTCCCAGGGTGCATTGGCGACCCCTCAAAGAGTCCGTTTATGAACCATCGATGAATACTCCAGTCCCATGACTTTTACTAACAATCACACACCAATCCCGTCCGCATTTTCTTTCTCTCTCTCTCTCTCTCTCTCTCTCTCTCTCTCTCACACACACACACACACACACATGTAAACAAAAAATTTAGATGAAACGAAGAGATGTTACTCATTTTGTCAACTCTGTTCTTCACCTTGGCATCGTTAGCTAGAGTTAAATTTTACAAAGTACCTGTAAATACAGTACGTTCGGCGATGGACTAGCAATTAAAAGGATTTAATTTTCATCAGCAGAATTAATTCAGACTTGAAGAAAGAAAAATCTGCATAAACAGTGAACAGAAAATTCACGTAATCATGTATTTATATTATATTATATTATATTATATCATATTATATTATATTATATTATATTATATTATATTATATTATATTATATTATATATGTGTATGAGTTTGACTATGTACTTGTGTACATTCACTAGAACAATAAGACACCACAGAAACCACTGTCGCAATACAAATACGATAATAACGTCGTCACAGACAACACACTTCATTTGCACGTGGTGTCATTAAAAAAATACGATTACCCTTCCCACATGTATGAGATACAATTTTCTAACGTCGCCCTCTAAGTGGCATAACTTCAAACTTTGCGGACAAGAGACTCGTCCATTTAAGCCATGAGGGTACATTCAAAAGAAACCTGCCGTTGTCAGTATCTATGTGTAGAATGTTAGGTATAAAACGTAGCCATAAACATCGTATTTCTTCGTTATCTCTTGTCAGATTGATTGCCACAATACTCTCACATAAATACGTAAAGACGTAACATAAAGACTCCATCTTACAAGCAAGATATTCCTCAGTATTTCCACCTTCATTGCGATTCGTGAAAACCACCATCTCTATCTCTACTTAGAATTCATTATTCAATCGTGAGCTGTAGAACAATGCTGTCGTCACGGTAACAGTCACGCAGTATCTTCAACAATAGCCACTAATTTTGTGTATATATATATATATATATATATATATATATATATATATATATATATATATATATATATATATAATATCTATTCGTCAGAACTACCTCCCCAAAGTAACACTATCCCTGAACCATCCACCCGTGCGAGAGAGGGGAAATGCAGCGCGTGCATATGTTACGCCAGGCAAAATACCTTGAAGCACTGACGCGGGAATTAATAAATGTACTTCGCTTAATAAAGACGGAGCATAAGCCGTTTCAGTCGGGCGAAATCGTCGGTGCAAAAGAATGATCACCTCTAATGATGGGGGAACGCCATTACTGGAGAAGAGATATGTCAAGAAGAAGGAAAGCCACTGAAGGAGAAGCGTGACTGAAACTGAGATTTGGTGCGAGATAACGTCTTGGCTTTACTTTACCCTTCACCCCTTCCATCACCTTGCTTCTGCGAAACAAGGGAGAAGTAATGGGAGAAGGGAGACAATGCAAGGAGAAAGAAAGTAGTGGCACAGGAAAGATGAAAGGTTACAATTCCTTGTAAGTGAAACGAGAGCTGGCTTTCTGCTCATAATAAACAAATAGGACGACCATAATGTTAATGCTAATACAAGAAACAATCAGTGGATAATTCTGGCATGCTTATCTTATTAGAAGACTTCTTTAACTGTCATGAAAATCGTTTCAGGGTTAACCCTCAATCACATCTACATTCCATTCCTTAAGCATGTTCCCTCTAAATCGAGTGCATCTGATGAAATTAAACATCATAACACCTTCCCCCCCCCTCTCTCTATGAATGACGGCAAGAAATACATAATACATTACAGTATCTAAATCTCATTGCTCAGCCTCACTAAACTGCAAATAAATAAAACGTAACCAGTAGAACAATAGAATAAAAATACAACCACGAAGTTAAAGCGTGAAGTTCAAGCCAAAGAAAAGCGACAGCAGTAAATCAATCTATTTATAGCATTTGTAACCTTAAAGAAAAGGTTACAAGCGGCACAACGCAGGAAGAAAATGTTTCCAAAACCACAGACGGCAACCGAAAATAGGACAAGAGAAAAAAATACCGTTACTATAACTACGAGAAACTATTGAGCGACCTTGACTTCGATAAAATATTTACAATTCTGCAACTCCCTTACATGATCACACCTACAGCAAACAAATCCGGTTCCTCATCAAAACAGATATCTTTCTTTGCCTGAAGACACCCTAATACAAGGAAATACATACATGTTAACCTTACTACAAGCATGAGTTGGTAAGAGTGTACATATATATCGAAACAACTTTCACAGTTAAATGAATCATGCATTGAGTATAACCATGGAGGTAGTATGTGTTTTTTATAATGGTCTTCGCTACCCTAGTTCTCTCTCTCTCTCTCTCTCTCTCTCTCTCTCTCTCAATTGATTCTCGGGCTTCAATTTGACTTATCGTCGCCAAATATGCATACAATACTAAAAAGGTTTCGGATGCTGATATGTCAAGTGTTCAAGTACTGCCATGTGGAGAGTTTGAACCTTTTGCTGGAAGAAATCCTACTCTTTGCCGAAGCCTGTTCGCCTAACGGAAAAATGATATAAGAATAACATTGTAATGATAAATAAGTAAACTGATAAATAAGCAAATAGTACCGTTCTAGTGTGTTTGCAAGTCATCAAAATGCCATGAGCAAAATAGGTGGCCCTCAACCTAAATTACTATCGTCGGTGAAAAACAAAAACAAAAAAATCTATGGTGCAAATAAGCAGAATTTCATGGTAGACACTGGTTGATGTAGCACATAATGAGAAAAAACTCAAAGGTATGGCCTTGCAGGACTAGAAAGATTTTAATGTGATTGTTGCTGACGTGACGACAGATGTATGGCATGAGAAGGAACAGTTATTTGGCGTGTGAGTACAACAATGAAACATCACGAGACTCGGTGACTGAAATAAAAGATTTCTTCCAGAAAACAGCGTAACAATAACAGCTTTTGCCAGGGTTCAATCGTGCTCCTCCCCCCAAAAATTAAATTCTTTGAACAACCTTCCATTCGAACTAGAATTCATTCTTTATAAACAATAAACTTTGCACATACAAGTATAGAAATATCAACTAGAAACAAAGCATTGTTTGTAGCAACAAACACCGAGTAGTTTAGAATCAGCATTTCAATACTTAATTCATTTTGGCAGTATTCTCCATAATGATTGCTTAATTACCATTTCTGCGTAAAAATCAGCTTCGAATATTTCTAAGCTGTTTTCAGTAAGTAAATATTTACGCACTGATTATTTGCAGCAAATATAGGACTCTTATAAAGTTAAAATATGTTCAGAGATAAAATTCTAAAAAAATATTGACATTTTTATAATGGAAAGAAATTGTACCACGTCACTAGAAGCTATGCAATATCACCGTCGAAAGTGACAAGCAGTGAGTTTTTTCTTTCTTTTTTTATTGAGCCCAATTAAATAGTTCATATGAGTTTTTGTTACTTTCTTGTCGAATCACTCCGAGCAAGTAAATGTTAAGGTCACCGGCAAAAACAAGAGTTAGTTTTTTGTTTCATAGATTCCAACCTATCGGGAACTTCCGCGATGCTTTAAAGAACCATTTCTGTCACCGTCACTCCTTGAAGACTGACGGGAATTTACATGAAGAGATATAAATCCTACGTCATACGCACGTGTAATTGTCACTGAATAAGGAAATACTTAATTTTCCCCCCCAGTGGTTGAAATCGCCCAAAAGGGAGATGAAATGTTACTTCGAGGTAAAGAACCAGACTATGAAAACATGAAGCCCAGTTCTGACAGAAGAATACTGCTATGATAATGCAATAATAATAACAGGGGCAAACTATATGAAAACAAGGTCAAGTTGACAAACTAAAGAGGACTGACTGTTGTAAATTTTAAAAGATAATCTAAAATACTGATAAATATTCTTTTGGAAACTCGTGATGGCACATTAGAGACAATTCAGAAATAATCACAAGAAAGTCATCTGGCAGCCATTTTCCAAAGGGGTACCAATTAAGCTATCATTTAGAGACCATACGTTACTAGTACAGTGATTTGCTTCTGTATCTCTCTATTTTTAACATAACATTTTATCTACCTCGCCTTAATCTGCTTTCAAAGCATCTTCTTATGTGTGTCAGCAAGGATACCGAAGCTTTATTTTTATTTTCTACAGTATAGGATGTGATGTGGGCGTATCCAAATACGTGAAATAAGCATTACATTAAATTTAACATAAATGTAAAGGTTTTCATTCATTCCACAATGATTATTAAATAAAAGAAAACCAGCCCTCATATCCTGAAGTCATGGCGTGTAGGCTATACTTAAAAGGAAACTTAAAAAAGACCGTTCAAGCACAGTTCTTAAAGTTATCGCCTCTTTTATAAGCATACTTAAAGATCATTTGCCTTTCACTACGCAATGTGATTTAATAACTATGACTATGTTTTCCCTTCCTGTAATAAACAATACAAATTATCTTCCCTCTACTTTCAATAGCTCTTTATTCTCGAGTTCCATTTGGAATAAATAAGAGAATGAAATTCTCTCTCTCTCTCTCTCTCTCTCTCTCTCTCTCTCTCTCTCTCTCTCTCTCTCTCTCTCTCTGTTTAATAAGTCCAGCTGTGAAATAACCCTAAGATTTCCCTGAGGAGCTAACAAAAGGTCTCCAACAACTGTCGCGTCAGCAACTTCCGTCTCTGTCGTAAAAGTTTTACTCGAAAATCTCGACCTAATCTGACCTTCACCACTAGCAAACAAAAAGGAAGCAGCCAACCCTTTTATTTTTATTTATTCACATATTATATTTAAGTAGGTAAAGTGGGGGCTTTACACAACAAATTTCAAGAGCCGAGATAACAACTGGTAGAACAATACAGCGAAAAGCTCAGGTCTGAAGACAAGAGGTCAAGAACTAACCACCCCCTTACTCCGTACTGGGGCAGTTTTCTCTTCTCTTGGGAATTTTAGGTAATTTTTACCCAATCCTTGAAATACTTAAGAGTTAAGTGTTCATGAAAGAATAAAAAACGACTTCCTTGATTTCTCTAAAAACCAGCTATAACAGACCTTACAATTCAAATGAACAAGGCACGGGGCTCAATTTTTTTTATACAAACTCAAGGATTCGGTAAAAAAAAAGTCACTGTCACGCCATCTTTGAAATATAGGGAAGAACAGAACAGAATAGAATATAAGGTTTAGGCCCAAGGCCAAGCGCTGGGACCTAGGAGGTCATTCAGCGCTGAAATGAAAATTGGAGTAGAAAGGTGTGAAAGGTGTAACAGGAGGAAAACCTCGCAGTTGCATTATGTATCAATTGTTAGGAGGGTTGGAAAGTAAGATGGAAGAAAGAGAATATGAACGGAGGTACGGTAAAAGGAATGAAAGTGGGTGCAGCTAGGAGCCGAAGGGACGCTGCAAATACCCCCCAAGTAATGCCTACAGTGCACCGCATGAGGTGCACTGACAGCATTATCCCCACCTACCGGGGAAAATATTTATGAAGCTCTTTCAACTGTCAGAAACTATTCTCATCTACAATATAAAACAATTCATTAACAAAACACTGAATAAAATAAGTGATGACGTATCTTTGCACAGAACTAAATTTAATCGCAAAGTCAACTACATCAAGAACTGAACAAAATAAATTTCCTGCTTCTGAGATAACATTTTGAGATTCCATTTTATTTTACTTAATCAATGAAGGCGTAGCTAACCTTCGATATCGTGACGCAGATTAATCATACGAATACAAAACTGTTAATTTTTGCCGGCCTTCAAATAGAAGACATCAATAAAAAGATTATTTCAAGGGCGAAGCGCTGTTACTCAGCACACAATTACCGGCTACTTCGGGCTCACGGTCCATTCCAAGGAACAAGTTTGCTATGCCCCCAAGGTTTACGAACAAACAGACAGGCGCCCACAAAAGATATACAGAGATGCCAATTGTTGTCTTTTTACAATAACTAAAAAAACAAGTTATTTTAAACATGTACTAAATCTTAACAGCGTATGTTCTCCTTTGAGGTGGAATGGCTGAATTTTCAAAACTTTACGGGCACTATGTTAATTACTCCTTGCAAGTGACATCCTTAACTAATTTCAGTTACCACACACCAACGTTTTCAGGTCTTTGTCTGAGATAAATTTTCCTAATATAAGTAACAATTAAAATTACTGAACAAATATACGCATTATTTTTATTAAAGCCGCTTTTCACATACGCATTTATATCACTGTCAAGTAACGATTTTGAACAAAATGTCTAAAAGCAGAAACACGAAACAATTATGAATAGGGCTTGGAGGTCACCCGTAAGTAGGAACGGATATTGTAAATATGAAACAAGAAGTGGGCTCCTTCAAGGCCACCAAAAGGTGGGTTGACCAAAGTTGCAACTTCAGTTGGAAAAAGCTGCGAGCTCTCTGGCGTAAACTGGGGAAAAAAAAGGGCCACCCCTTTCAGCATTCCATGCAGTAGTTATGCTGTTTACAAAACAAACAATCATGGCAATGAAATAATGGGACTAGAATCCTTCACAAGGACAAAGATTACAAACTGAGACATAGCCACCATAAACCTTTCAGGAGCCAAAACATGTAGCAAGGGCTGAAAGTTACGAGTTAAAAAAATACAAACTAATTATTTCTTCGTATATGGAGTAATATATTCTTCGATATATCAAACACTGGTTACTTTTAAGAGTGAAAGGGTTAGCAGAATAATGTTCCTTCTTACCCATACTCACTAATATTTTATACATACATATATATATATATATATATATATATATATATATATATATATATATATATATATATATATATATATATATATATATATATACATATTGTATATATATATGTATATGTATTTGTTTGTATGTATGTATGTATTTATACATTAAACATATTCCAATACAAGAGGTGACTCCATAGAAAAAACAACTCAGTGGTCACTACCACATGCATGTTTTGACTCTTGAATTGTCGATGAACCCCCATGACAGAAATCTGGCGCATCATTAGCTGCTTTCCACAACTACTTGAAAAGCTCATAAGCAGTGCAGCGAACTCCCCTATAAACAATGTACCATGCACTCTCGCCCTTCCTGGATATAAAGGAACCTCCTTTCCAGTACCTCTTTCACATTATCTATCCAGCACATTTTAGTTCTTGTCCTCTCCCCTAACGTCCCCTATCGTCCTCCATTTTTCAACAAAACAAAACCATTTTAAAACACTGATTTACACTTTCACTTGTCCTAATCTGTAAACCACTTCTAAAATGTATATCCACATTTCTCACCCTTTCAGTTCTCTGTTTGTCATGTATACTGCGCAAACAGTCAATCTCTATACCTTTGCCCTTCTTCTTTCATTTGCCATCAACATCGACACCTCAGTTTTATAAACGAAACACATACCCCATGTATTCAAATATTTAAAACACGATATCATATATTCTTACCGATCACACAAGAAAGTAAGCAAGTGACCTACAAGTAAACAAAACTAAATATCCGTGAATCAGCAGTGAAATACGGGTAGCTGGATCCCAAATCCTCCTCATATCCGGTCTCTTAAAACTTACGTATATCATATCAAAGACAATCAAACACACGCAAGTAAAGCTCTTATTTAAAAATCAGTGACCCTTTATTGCTATACAACTAAAACCAAATCAACAAAATCTCAACAACCAAAACAAGACACTTCAGAATTGTTGAGGGGGCGTCCTAGACAAAAGACCCAAGGTGGGAATTCCGAAACACCTCGATACGCAACCACAGGTACGAAGCACCCTCATGTATGTTGACATAGCAATATAAAAGCTTACTGGTAATTCCAGGAATAGGCTCCCTCGCGTGAGGGTTTTTCCGCGGATGGCTCTCACATGCGTACTTTTTACTTTGTTTTTCGGAGGGATACCGGCTGAGTCAAGGCCAGAGAGAGGTTAGCCAATGTCAAAACGATATCTCAGACCTGCCTTAGTTCATTCCTCTTTCCAGAATTATTTTTCATTGGGAGGATACACTAGCACGGACTATTTGGATGTCACAAATAGCCATTTGTTTTCATTGCAGGGACAACCATTTAACATGGTTAGCACACGTGACTCATTTATACAGTAATCTGTACTTCTCTCTACTCCGGTTTATATAATTATATAATCCTACGAGGAATAGTTCTTCTAATAACAGACTACAATTATATGTAGGAACAATTTACTTGGTAACGATATCATTTCTGCCCATACGTATGTTTTCTCTGGAGGAATCTCGGATAAGATTTTCAGGATGTTCCAATCTCACGAAAAAAAAGACTGAACAGGTGTCGTAAAATTACATACTTTCCTAAAAATTAAATGTAAATATTCCCTCCGACAACGCAGTACATCTTTCAATGACCAAATCTAATTAACATTAAAAAGGCCCCTTGCCGAACGAACGACACACCGGCAGGATTACCCGGGAACTCCCCTGGCAAGTGGTAGGTATATCTGTAAACAGGTTCTAACCGAAAGAGCGTGATCAAAAATGGGAGAGAATCTTTCAACCTTAAAAAATTTTCGTCAACATAATCGCGATATCTGATTACGAAACAAAGAATGAGCAACAAACAAGCATTTACTACCTAAAACTCGCGTAAGCTATCATATTAACTTCCAGTGACTGTTATCAGAAACCATCTTCCATCGAATTAATTGTAAACATAAGTAAAGACACCTAGCTTGAGGTCTTTACTTGTCAGCACGGTCAAGAAAGACCCGTGCTCGTCAAGTACTAAGTGCACAAAGCCGTCGAAGAAATCAAAAACACTTATACAAAAAATGGATCAGGAAAATACACACACATACATATATATATATATATATATACATGCGTGACTATCCAAAAAGAAGCTGCTTTTTTGTATAAAGTGCATTTGGAAAATCTCGGATGACAAGTCTTCTACCAAGAAGAAACGGCCAGTAAAAGTACCCACTCTGCGAGATCCTCAAGGGAATGATGGACTTAACAGCAAAGAAACTGCATGTGCGTGTTAGTGTTATCAGCAGGGTCACAATCCATCAACCTAATAAAACACATTGACAGGAAGTCCCTCATTCATATCAGGGAAGAAAACCCCAAATTACTGGGATGAAGAAAAGAGCAACTAATAATTTAATAGTTAATCTACGCGAGAAAAGAAAGAAGGAAAAAATCTTGTTCACTTTTAGACTACTGTATACGTTTGCGGGGATTTCCTACGTCTCTGACGGGAGCATTTGTTCCTTTTTTTCCTACTTTTTCTCCGTCTTCGGAAACTCCTCGTTCCCAAGATTAAAGAATTTCGACCACATTTTACTACTCAAGTTCCTCTGTATAATTCATGAGGTCGATTTATCGCCATTAGACTTGAAGGTCATTGCAGTTCTACACAAAGACATTTTCCCATACGCCAACACAAAATTCATGGTCTTGAGACCATTTCATATTCAATATTTTGAATTCTTGATTCACTTCCAACAAAAAATGAAATTGGGTATCGTCAACTTTACCATCACAAAACGTTCCTCAAATCCAATCTGTTTATCCACAAAGTTCTTTTAAATGGGAGGTGAAAATTTCGGACAAGGAAAGGCTAAAGTTGACTAGACCAGTGGGACGGGGGGAGGTACTGGGGGTGCCTTTTCGTGCAAATATTAACAAGGGTGAATGTTATTATTGCGATTTTCCGAATTCCCATGAATCAACTCTGCAGTATTTGGAACCTTTGGTCTATCATTTTTCCCAGTCTTTTATCTCAACATTCTTCTTCTCTCACATTTTTTTTACGACTGATATTGAGTATTGTAGTATTATCTTATCTAGTGATAAGTAATACTACAGTAATGAGTGATCGTAGATTAAAGAGCTTCTTTAAAAAATATACACCATTGTCTAGATATGACGGCAAGATGGAAGATCAAAATCATATTTTTTAATCATACGAATTATTACAACATGACGTTTTTTAATTTCACATTAAGTACATTTACAGAACTTTCGAAAAAGGTTATGTGGATTGAAATAAAATGCGTCACCGCACCTCTGTTAGCAATTTATTCAGTAGCTACAAACACGAGTCACTGAGAAATTTCTAAACCACACCCTCTCTCATTTTCTTCATATTTGATTTAAGAATGTTTGCCACTTTCTTCGGAACAAGTTTGTAAGCAACCAAATACTTTTGGGGGGATATGTTTGCAGGTATTTCAGTGGAAATAATGGATTTTCCGTTTACATTCCATGATGAGTTTGGGAAAGCTAGTTTATATCAGGAAACAACAAACAACAATAATAGCGATAGTGTCACAAACAAACAATTCCATAACTCTTGCATAAATACAAATACCAGATCTCGCATGCAAAACAAATCGTTTGCCAAAGAAAGGAGATGCGAATCAACTTAACAATACACCATGTTAAAATCAGATAGACGACGAATTATATGTTTTACAATAAATTCAGGCTGCATAAAGGAAGAATAATCTAAACCATAAAAGAAAGGAAGAGGCGTTATACATCAAAACCAATTTACGTGAAACTCTTGGATAGTTTCCTTAAAAATGAGAGGACCATCTTCCTCCGACATAGAACACTTGGACAATGACTGGCATACATACTAATACTGTACAAGATGATAATCTCACCCATCAGTATTCAAGTGAGATATTCTACAGCAATTGGATAATTGCAAGATATTCTTTTGCGTACAAATCAGCTAAAATTTTAACATCTGGTATCCCTATGCTTTACCGCATCTAGTACGTATGCACAGTTTTACAAATTATCTTGATTAAATAATCTCATCTTTTTATGTTAAAGAGGTGATTATACCAAGTATATGGAAAGTGCAAGCACTCCTTGTGAATATTCAAGCAACTTTTGTTGCAAGATTACGCAAATAAAACACAACACATTTCAGTACAAATACATACAAACACACACGTACACACACCCACTACATACATACATATATACATTCATACATACATACATATATATATTTATATATACATATATATATATATATATATATATATATATATATAAAATGTATATATATTAAAAATCACAGTAGATGCATATGATATATATATATATATAAAAATGCTTAAAAAAATCACAGTAGATGAATTGACTTATATATATATATATATATATATATATATATATATATATATATATATATATATATATATATATATATATATATATATATATATATATATATAATCTAAGTTGTTATGAAGGACCATAACGGAATATATCTACAAAATTAAAATGCATATCAATTCAGCAATCAAATAATATGCATAACTTTAACAAGGAATACAGAGAAACGCAAGATGTTTTATGTTATACCTATACAAATAGTAGCTACTAGAAGCATGCTACTACTGAGAATTTTTAACTGGCCCAATCTTGCTGGCAGATACGGATTTTGAAATATACCAGGTACCAAAAATCTCTCTAAAGTGAAAAATTAACGTGGCTACTGCAACCCCGGTCTGGAATGCAAGTTAATTATAATGGATGAACATAACCAGAGAATTACGACCTAATTACAACAATTATTGCAATTTCTCAGTCGGAACGAAAATTCTTTTTAAAAATGGAATCAAGCGTGAAGAAATGTATCGTAGATGAATAAAAAAAAAGTCAAGTAAGAAAAACTACAAAAATTACCTGGGTGTCAGGGAGTATGGGTGTAATAAATTCATTAATCACATACAATTATTAGATTATATATATATATATATATATATATATATATATATATATATATATATATATATATATATATATATATATATATTTGCAGCCCTCTAGCCTCAGTAGTTTTTAAGATCTGATGGCGGACAGGAAAATGGTAACGGACAGACAAATGCCTATCTCAATAGTTTTCTTTTACAAAAAACTAAAAGTAGAAGTCACTGAGTGGCAGAGCACATGAAATATAAAAATATATGAAAATGAAGGATAAAAAAATGAAACATTAAAACATGAACATGAAGTAAAACAAATTAAGATATACATATGACACAGGTTAGGATACAGTGATATGATAATATGCCTTTCCAGATAGTAAACTGAGCAAAAGAGGCCATTGGCCAAGTCATGTGATTTCCAATTCCCTATCAAGAATACAGTTATTAGGACCTTTAATGGGCAAAGGGAAATCCCAGTCCCTTGTACAAGAGGCTGTACTTGGAAAATCATGACGTCAAACACGAAGAGCGCAAGGACTAGCGGACACAAAAGTACTAACAAACGTTGCAACATTATCAATGAATTGCATAAATCAAAAGAACAATCCCGTTGCTCATGATTTAATGAAATAAAAATGAGCATGTAGATTCTGTGGCAAAGATCACATGAAGATAAGCCACACGACTATAAAAGGGAGGAAGGAGGTAAAAAACCAGATACTGAATAAAACAGAAGACCCAATAATGCAATGAATTTCATTAGGAAGCGTGTAGCCAAGAGTGAGTCTCGAGACTATAAATAGGAAGCTTTTGCAAAGCCATGCATAATACAGGAACAGAATAAACCGAACTGAATTCCATACATCAAAAATATATGTATATTTATCATTTTTTTTCAATTTTTTAGGGGTAGGGGGCCGGACACTTAGTTTTATTATCTTTATCCGGTGTTTATGGTCATGGCGTTTCGTATTTCCAAGATACAAAGTTACATCTGGCATGAATAATCAGAAAGTATTTGGCTTCCCCTGACTACGAAGAGGTGATAAGACTATCGAATATTTCCACTATTCTGCTCAACAAACAGGAAGAAAATACGCAGGAAGAAACAACATAAGAGCGATTTTATATTACCCATTTGACTGTCAAAAGATATTTTCTTCTCTCACTTTCAACATATTTGACAGTAACAAAACATAAGGAAACAAAAGCCACCCCCCTCTCTCTCTCTCTCTCTCTCTCTCTCTCTCTCTCTCTCTCTCTCTCTCTCTCTCTCTCAGAAAAAACAACAGACAATTGTGATGCACCCAGTCAAAATGTATATCATGATACGACTGCAAACTAGAAGACCTCACTGAAGTATGATATTACTCCCAACCTGGATAATCCGCATTAGATCCCCCACCTCTCTCCTCTCTCTCTCTCTCTCTCTCTCATACAGACCACCACTTTTACACACCCTAAAACAAACTTTGTTATGTATAAATTGCAACGCACGAAAAATTCGATCTTGCACTAAGTCTAACATTACTTGGGAGTTGCTTTTTTAAAAGAACTTGTTTCGTTACTACAAAATTTATGCCGTATTAGAAGTAAAGCCCTTCCTCAATCCACTTAAAATGTTAAAAGTTTAAAACTTTAAAAGGACACTGAAAATATTAGAGAGTGAAACTTTAAGAGGACACTGAAAATACTAAAAAGTGAAACTTTAAAAGGACACTGAAAATACTAAAAAGTGAAACTCGATTAAACCAGAAACTCCTCATCAAGCATAACAAAAACCCGAAGCTTTGAAAATGCAAAGTCACATCAGAATATTTTTAAAAAAGTATATCTTTAACACTGAAAAAATACTATAATTTCACGTTATGCTTTTTACAGAGAGCATGTTACGCTGTAATTGATTTTTCCAAACGACAGAAGCACCTCCAGCAAGAAAAAAAAATACTTCACACGATAAAAAAAAAAAAAAAAAAAAAAAACGGATATAAAACAGCTGTAGATAACAAATTATAAGATTGGAAAAAGAAGTTTAATATTTCAGTTTTACCTTCAAAAGTACAAATATATATATATATATATATATATATATATATATATATATATATATATATATATATATATATATATATATATATATATATATATATATATATATATATATATATATATATATATATATATATATATATATATATATATGTATAAAGGCCAGGAAAAATATAGAAAACGAATAATATATATATATATATATATATATATATATATATATATATATATATATATATATATATATATATAATGTGTGTGTGTGTTAAAGGCCAGGAAAAAAGTAAGTTAAACAGAAAACGAATAATCAAGATGCCTTACTTAATCAGATCATGCAGTATATCAAGGTATAAAATGTTTATCAAATGGAACGACAACGTAACGGCAATAAAATATAACAAGTAAAAAATGTGCCGGTTTCTTCGGCGCAATAGTTTTCTGTACAGCGTATAATCAAAGCCACCGAAAATAGATCCATCTTTCGGTGGTTTCGGTATAATGCTGTATGAGCCGCGGCCAATGAAACTTAACCAAGGCCCGGTGGTGGCCTATCCTATATCGTTGCCAGAAGCACGATTAAGGCTAACTTTAACCTTAAATAAAATAAAAACTACTGAGGTTAGAGAGTTGCAATTTGGTATGTTTGATGATTGGAGGGTGGATAATCAATATACCAATTTGCAACCCTCTAGCCTCAGTCGGTTTTAAGATCTGAGGGCGGACAGAAAAAGTTCGGACGGACAGACAAAGTCAGCGCAATCGTTTTCTTTTACAGAAAACTAGAAAGTCCCAATCGACTACAAAACTCCCAGAAGCGCTCCTGAAATAGGGTGTGTTTCCATCAATAACAACAAAAAAACACAATTGCTATTGAAAATACTATATCAAAACAATTGATGACAAACACTTATAGCACATGCAAAAATATCACTTCAGTTCTGGTATCTGAACATAACTGCTAAGAATCGCGTCAACGCCAGTTGAAAACATCGAGTTAATAATAAAAAGAAAAATACAATAAAGCAGCAACAGGCGGGATTATGGTCATGGGCGGGATGACGAATAACGGTTTGAGTGCCGAATGCAGTGACGAATTTAATGACGAAATCAATGACGAATTTGAGAGACTAGCTCCTTGGACTGGAGAGATTGAGGGCGGACACGAAGTGTGGATATTAGGACTGAAATATTAAATTTTAAAAATGATTTCTTGTTATGCAATAAAATAAGGAAAATATTTTACCAGCTTCATATCTACTGTAACATCACTGAGCTCATCTTATGAATCTTGACAAAGCGGACGGGCTTTGAATTAAGCTAGGTACGTTTTGACGTGTAAATGCAAGGAAATTATGAATGTTGAATTTCATTCAGTTTAGGCATAAATTGTATTACGAATTTCATCGGAAAAACAATAATAATCGTAATCATCATCATGTCGCCAAACAATATAAAATTTTTATATTATATATTATAACAGTTTTATAGAATTCTATTTTGAAAACCATACAATAATGATGATCATATAAAATCACCAAGATTAATTATAACACATTGACATGCAGATACAATTTTGTAACGAGATCAGTAGCAGCGCCACGATGGACAAAACTAAGAAAATGACGTCATGAACACATGCGACCGAAAACAAAGTGGAAACGAAGCGCGAGTTCCTTTGGTTATTCAACATACCACGAACAAAGCCACACTTGACTAACCTTCCCAGCATCTCCTTCTCCGTGAACTAGTTTCTACTTCGATAGTTTCATTCCTTTCATTACGTTAACATATGGCTGGGAATAGGTCAATACAGAATAAAAGAGGAAAAATATAGTAACAACTTTTTTCTTTAGGCACAGATTGTGCTGGACGTTAATGAATGGAGGAACAGAGGATATAGACTTCCTACAGATAATAATGCCTAGAGCACTGATGAATTTAAATGCTCTCTTTATAATAAAACGAACTATATTTTTATTTGTGTAATAATGGCACGGTACTTACTTGGCCGTATCGACCTTCTCTTTATATTACCCTTATATATCTGACGGTATGGGTGCCCTAGTAAATAAAGATTTTGAAAAAAACAAATCTATTGTGTTAGCAATTATCAAAGCCCTATGCTATAAAAATCAACTCTTCTTTGTGTTGCAATTAAAAAATGTGTAGGATATATGAAAGTAAATTGATTATTTACAGTTAGCACAAACAATAAGCTTTGTAGCATTCAATGAACGCCAGTCACAGACGTAGCCGTAATTAAAAAAAAAGTTTAATAAAAATATAGAGTATAAGAAATGCCATATAGGCGAATGTAAAATTTTGCATCCCCACATGCTCTTGTATGCTGATTATTATTATTATTATTATTATTATTATTATTATTATTATTATTATTATTATTATTATTATTATTAACCAAGCTGCAATACCACTAAACAGTCTACCTTCATTAAGAATTCAAGTAGTAATGTGTAAAGTTAATCTCCAAATTTTATGGGAAAAAGGCTTAAGAGATTGCTGGTAAATCGGTTCCACGAAATAGGAGATTACCAACAGGCCAGCCCCAAGTGGATTCGGACATTACTGGTAATAGCTTTTGAACGCAATGACTTTTGAATAGAATACAAGATGTCAGATAGAGTTACTCGTCTTGTAATGACCGATGGCATTGCGTCTTGGCTCATCAGGCAGGACATCCAGGAACGTGTCTAACTTATTTTCAAGCGATTATGTGCACTAGATTAATGATGGTTGATATGCAATGCTGAAGACAACGGCACAGGATACGAGACCGTCAGTGGAATATGGTAAAATCGAAGCGCAAAGCTTTATGGTTATAATGGATGTGCCGGTAAATTTTGAACCAAGCCCCACTTTGAGTTTGTATTTGTAAAACATATAGCGTTCGCGCCTACGCTGGATGCGACTCCGGTTCATTGCTTTTAGTCATGCACAATCACGTTGGACGTACAAATTTTCTTTCTTCTTGTTCAAAAACTTCACAGCCGTCACTAAGGTTGTTCTATTTGGATGTAGATAATTGAAATGGAGAGAACAATAATGAGGAATAATCTATAATAGGTCTCAACACTATTACCCGCAGTGTGCATAAAATATAGCACTGATATCTCTATTTGAAAGAGTTCTCATTACCCACGCTCAGTGTTTACAACAGTTCGCTATCATTCTGTCTACATGACTTGACACGTTAGGTAATAAGAAATGTCGACTACACGGTCTTTGACCTCGGGCCTTATCGTAATGGCGTTTCAGTTTGAGCGAAAATTCACGATATGCCACCAAAGTGCAAGAGTCCAGTTTGCCCTCATTCAAGATCGCCCTGTCATACTGCACCCAAGACAAATTGCATTACGTACGTCATTTTGAAACTGCAGTTTTCTCGAGTCTGAAATTGCTCAGATAAGAGATTCTTAAGCGTATAATAATGAGTTTTGCATGTTCCTATCAATTTTAATATTTATTTGGAGAGAGAGAGAGAGAGAGAGAGAGAGAGAGAGAGAGAGAGAGAGAGAGAGAGAGAGAGAGAGAGAGAGAGAGAGAGAGATCAGCAAATAAACATAATATCCAGTCAACGAAATCAGACTCTAAATCCGAAACTACAATTGCAGACGAAGTATCGCTGAAGCCCCAACTTGCATGCAGAAAATAATTCAGACTGGCAAAACAACAAAGCCAGCCTCGAGAATCGCAGAATTCAGGACTGGTCTCGAAGAAAGGCCTCGAACAGGTTCAGTTCCCCGGATTCTGGTCGATTCGAAGACCATTCGAAACGTACTTAAATCCAACTCCAATCAAATTAAGTCAACACGAAAACAATTAAGGGCCAAATTAAAATAATTTAAGGCCTACTGAACATCATCACCAAGAGAGCTGCGCCATTATCTCTCGCATAATTATAGGAGGCCTTTGCTGGAATAGAAATGAAGGCGTAAGTTCCAAGATAACTCCACGAAGACCACGGGCTGGGGGTAAAGTGGGGGGGTAGAGAGCCTGTGGGGACATCTGCACCTCGTCTGAGCTTGCGAGAAAGTGTGCCACGCTAAACGAGGCAATTTCCAAGTAAACCAACGTTACGAGAAAAACTGTAGAGCAGCTGGGCTTTTACGAATGGTGCAGAGAATATTTCCTTTGGGAAGACAAAGATATCGGTTCAATTTCCGGGAAAGTATCTGAATTTCCGGGAAGGTATCTGAAATATTCAATCCATTTTCAATGTTGACTGATTTGTACAACGTAAATCCTATCTTCAGGTATCACTATTTTGAATGACTTGGATATTTACTGGGCCATAGTGATTACTGTTTTTTAATTAAACTAATAAAAATTAAATCAAAATCTCTCTCTCTCTCTCTCTCTCTCTCTCTCTCTCTCTCTCTCTCTCTCTCTCTCTCTCTCTCTCATATATACACACACACATATATACAAACGCACACGTGCGCATATACACAAATGCCAACAACTCTTTTGAATCCAGCAAAACATGAACAAGGATTCCTAACAAAAAAAGGGGTGATTATCAATATGGAAGGAACCTTGGAGAACCAAAAAAAGGCAATACAAAGCGCACGAAATTTGGAGTACTGAGACCATAATTGCATACCTGTATTAGCTTAGTTTCAGATTCATTTATCAAGACGTACCACTAATGAGAGAGAGAGAGAGAGAGAAGAGAGAGAGAGAGAGAGAGAGAGAGAGAGAGAGAGAGAGAGAGAGAGAGAGAATTTTCTTATTTACATACCACTAATGGAATAACTAAGATGTATACAAACACTGGTCCATGAAATTTCATATTTACAAAAACTTGCTATCGTTTCCTTGTTTTTTACTCACTGTAAAAAAAAAATTACTTGTAAGGTAGTTCTGAGGATTTTCCACAGAAACAGACAGACGGAAATTGTGTGTGGATTCGAAGGAAATCTATTGTAACGTTTCATTTTTTATTCAGTGGTTACCCTTTACTTTTATAACACTAATTAACGGAGAACAAACCGTTTTTATTCACCAGCTCTAACTGTGCTGGCATGCGATAATCAACAATTTCTTTCGGTAAAAGATAACATTACTAGGAAATCTACAAACGGAGAACGGCTCTCAGAGATCAACAGACACTTTAAAGTAAAATTCTGTGTTAGTTTTTACTAATTTTTCAAAGGTATACTTGAAACCTTTTCGTTTTCATGAGAAAATGTGAAAATGATCAAATGAATAACAAATGCTGGGACATGAAAAAGGTTACAAAATCATCACTAACCGTAAAGAACATGCGCAAAATATCTGAGCATTAAGTGTTCATGCTTCTGTATGATATTATAATATAACGGCTACAGCCAAATTCTACAATTAAACCTACAGTCTGATATGTATTCGTCTACTAGAAAATGAGAATTAAAAAAATAAAATAAAGATTTAAGACGAAAGTAAAAAACTGCCCTTTTAGGCAGACGGTCCAACGACACTGTGAAGGGACAGGTGGCAGAAGTTTCCATGCAGGAAACTGTGAACCACTGAACTTTCTGTCCGGAATCATTAGGCAACTGCACCATGTCCAGTGGGAGTGGTCGGCGTTTTACCTTGAAGGGAAAAATGGCTGTCATTGTTTCAAACCTTAGGAATGCACTGCATATAATTGTATTTTCAAAAATACCATAATATCTACGGTTATTTTATTTTGTCTTGAAAGAATGTATCTAATATTAATCAAGTCGGTTCCCAAACACTTGCAAAAGTAAGATAACTCGCCACCTTTTCAAAATTTTGGTTAATTCACCTTGTACTGGCAAAGGTCAGCCTACCTTGTCTTTCATACTTTTAAACCAAAATGCCTTTGCCTCTTACTCAACTTCAGACCTGCCTCTCGAGAATAGGAAGGTCACAAGACCTGAAGTAGCTGTAAAGAAAGAGGAAGAGGTGAAAATTGTATTAACACTGCTGACCTGCTGACTTATGCTCAACACGTATCAAGCGCATGATTATAAAACATGTGTAATATAATACTTCTATCAAGCTGGAATAAAAGCAATTTCAACACAAAATAAAAAATGCGTTTTTTTTTTTGGCTAATTAGCTGGTGTGTTTTTGCGCGCGCGCGTGTGTGTGAGAGAGAGAATTTTTAGAAACATCAAAATACCTGATAAATATTTTGTAGTTAGAAATATGATACCGGTGAATTACGATGACCAGGTAAAAATCACGATACAAATCCAGCGCAAGGTCTATGAGTCGACCGTTCTCTTGGGAGACTTTTAAAGCAATCAATCCAAGAGACCTCCTCAAGGCTGAATTCCATTCTTTTAAAAACGTAAAGGTACATATTACGATGGAGAGAGAGAGAGAGAGAGAGAGAGAGAGAGAGAGAGAGAGAGAGAGAGAGAGAGAGAGAGAGAGAGAGATTTTTTTCCCTTCTTTGTCTTGTCACGGTTGATGAAGCTCCAGTGAACGCCTTATGTCACTATCACAAGATATTCTCATAGAGTTTCATTCATTTTCATTTCTTGGTTCGCAAACAGATAAAAGCTATAATATTCCTCTCACTGATTCAAAAGAACGTCATTCTCTGAAACTGAAGTTAAATGTTGCATTAACATTATCAGAGAGAGAGAGAGAGAGAGAGAGAGAGAGAGAGAGAGAGAGAGAGAGAGAGAGAGAGAGTTTGGAGAGAGTGAGTTTTTTTTTTTTATTCTGATTGTGAAATTTCTGGACTCGGTTCACTCCTAAACTAAAACACTTTAAATCAGCAACGCCAGAAACGATCATACGCATCTCCAAGCGCACACAAAAAGAGAGAGAGAGAGAATTTCCGACCCCGACCCACTTTGACAGTACAGCTTCAGATGCGTTGCTCCTTTCCAAAGCGAGTCATGCACATACCCAGTCATGACTTAGCCCGTTGGAAAGAGTTCCTTTCCCTCCGCACCAAGGGCGGCGCCCGAACCCACATGGTCTTTTAAAAGTGTAAAAATGATATGAAAAAACCAGAAATGTATATCACATCAACAAACTTTTTATCGAGGCTGACAAAATGTCTCCTCCTGTAATCTAGTTGCCTCTCGATAACCTGTGAATTCAATGCTGCAGTTAAACTTTTATCTCGAGGATTTTCAGTATAAGATTTTTTCTTATGAAGTCAAGAAGAAATCTCACTATTTCTCACAATGACATACATAAAATGATACAAATATTTTGGTGCTTTTTCTTTCAGTATTTACTTTTATTTATAATGCTACATGAAGTTTTGTGTGTGTGTGTGTGTGTGTGTGTGTGTGTGTGTGTGTGTGTCTCTCTCTCTCTCTCTCTCTCTCTCTCTCTCTCTCTCTCTCACACACACAACACACAGACACACACACATATAGATGCATACATAGATAAATAGATACATAGATAGACAGATATAAAATACAGTGGCTAGAACCCGTATCGCCTCGATGTGGTCAATGAATCCATCACATTTCTAATTTTTTAACGCTATCACATAACCACAATTACCAGTACTATTTTCTAAAAAAAAAACGTATGATAGCTCCATACTTCAACTCTACTTATATCTGTGATATAACCAAAATGACACGTCAAATTGTGCTATTACTAGATAAAAAAATTATAAAAACCATTGCAAGAAGGCTTAATCCGTTTGCACTAGAAGTAAAACCTATTTGGACATAACTCATGCCCAGGAGCAGTTGAGAGAACCTGGCAACATTCCCACTCGAACCGCAGCCCAAAACCGCAAGAGGAAAGTCCCTGTAGGTCAGAGGGGCAATTAATAACACAGGAGCAATGAACATTTCACATTTCACTCGCCTTCCCGCGAAAGGTATATATCTATATTTCATCCAAGGCTAAATACCAGGTCTAAACGGTTTGCTAGGAATGTGGGATATCTATGGAAGAAAGAAAAATAAACCTTCATTTCTTTTGTATGAACTTGCCTCTCTCTCTCTCTCTCTCTCTCTCTCTCTCTCTCTCTCTCTCTCTCTCTCTCCTCTATATAACCACTGACATTCAAAACTATGTATTCCAATGTGTTACAGGAGGCTAAAAGTATTTAAAAAATATAAATAATGGAAATTAAAACACCTTCACATGGTGGTACATCGATAAAATCTGAACCCTGGCAAAGTGATGCATAAAATATTAGAAAGTAAGAGCAGCTCGGTGTTAGTTGTAAAATACCTTTCATGCATTCTGTCTCATAACAATGGCCGTTTTACATACAATAGTGTCACCACTACAAATAATACAAATATAGTATAAGTGCTCATCACCAAGAACTCTCAAATGGTAACACTTTCGCCCTTATTTAAGACGTTAGCACTTATACATAAGGTTATAAATTATTACACATCAGTACTAAGTAAGTGAGGACTTGTTCAGGAACTCTTACTAATAAATCTACTTTTTTTCTAAATGCATCGCTTTCCTCCAGCAAAAACTACCAAGAAATCCATACAAGGTTTAAAGGCTTCCACTTGTAATATATGTACACTGGCTTGACAATTATCCGTCCATTTTAAATAAGGGTAATATAGTTGAAATAATAGCAACCAGCTATACATTAAAAACAAAAATATATTAAATTTTATCCAATGTTTGCCAACATAAGCCTGGGAGAGAAGTAAGGTTTAAAAAGAACCTGGGAGATCGTAAATGCACGAAGAGGGCGGGAAGAGAAATGTATACGAGGAGAAAGTGATAGAATAGCTAGCTGCATATTGTACGCCAGAAATTCAATGAAGAAAAAAAAAACTGTCCATATGTTGCGTGAAGAACTAGTTCTTCATGGGAGGGGTGGGTAGCGCTCTCGGCTAGCTCGCTGTTGGCCCAGCGTTCGACTCTCCGACCGGCCAATGAAGAATTAGAGGAATTTATTTCTGGTGATACAAATTCATATCTCGTTATAATGTGGTTCGGATTCCACAATAAGCTGTAGGTCCCGTTGCTAGGTAACCAGTTGGTTCTTGGCCACGCAAAATAAATCTAATCCTTCGGGCCAGCCCTAGGAGAGCTGCTAATCAGCTCAGTGGTCTGGTTAAACTAAGATATACTTAACTTTGGGGCCTACTGAATATTTCACATCATCATTAAACCCAACGCTAGTACAGTATATCCTGGAGTTTTCGTTTGGAAAATTTTCACGTATTACTGATTCTTTGAAAACAGCTTCAGGATTTCATACGGAAATTCTGTAAGAATATAAAAATTTCGATTTTATTTATTTCCCGGACTTTCTGAACAAAACATCAACTGATAAAATAAATTACAATAATATTATCTGTTCGTAAACTTAATTTTCGTTATCAAAATTTTAAATGCATATTATCAAAATTAAATGCATACACATATAACCTGATTTGTTTCTGCCAGGTGCTTAGCTCAAGCTCAACTTCGTTATAAAAAGATAAAAATTACTATAAAACATCACTTCCAAAGAATCCATTGACCTCTGAAACAAAAATACATCGTTTTTTATTCTTAAAAATTTAGGCAATATACATCAACTTCGTCAAAGGGTTTCAATTCCACAACTGGATCGGATTCCATTATACATCCATCCATATATACAAGACCGCACACATATAAAAAGATAATTTATTGAATTGAACTGAATACAGAACTTAGGCAAAGGCCAAGCACTGGGACCAATGAGGTCATTCAGCGCTGAAAAGGAAATGGACAGTAAAAGTTTGAAAGGTGTAACAGGAGGAAAACCTCGCAATTGCACTATGAATCAATTGTTAGAAGAGGGTGGAAAGTAAGATGGGAAGAGAATAGAAAAGGACGTACAGCAAAAGGAATGAAAGGGGTTGCAGCTAGGGTCCGAGGGCACGCTGCAAACACCATTAAGTAATGCCTACAGTGCACCGCATGAGGTGCACTGACGGCACTACCCTCCTGTGGTGAAAAGTTAATTTAGCTATACCCTAAGCACAACAATGAGAGAGAGAGAGAGAGAGAGAGAGAGAGAGAGAGAGAGAGAGAGAGAGAGAGCGCTATTAGTTCCATCATCATACACCATGAATGAAACCTTTCCTCTTTTCTTCATTCCCGTTTCTCCTACTATACGGACTTCCGATCGTATGAAGCAACGTAAGGTGGTCACAGTTCCTTTCGTGAGATGTTTCTCTGCTTCCGGACACACACCCAAAGCCTCAGGTAAATTGCGAAGAACAGCAACACAGTTCCTTCAACCCAACAGTATGAGCTATGTGCTATACAGCAGACCAATATGGCTATATACAGTTTGTACAATCCAAGTTAACCACTAGTACATATTTATAAACCGACAGATAGAGAGGAGTATTCATTCGGCATTCACTAAACTGATGCAATACACATAAAAACAAACCGTGCGCAATTTAAAACTATTCCGTCTGCGTATATGTATGGCGCTGGGAGAGAGGCATTCCTGCCACTCTCAAGCCCTTCCCTAATGGATTATTGATACCAGGGGGATCAATTATTCGATGGGTATGTAAATGGACCGTGATGAGAATTAAATGGATGTGGGGTTAATACCAGCGGCTGCAAAATGATGTATGAAGGTCTCTGGACCATTACCAAGTGACGCCGATGAGAGATGCCCTCGTGCCAGTGCATGCCACTGGAGGGTAAATGAGTCATTAGGAAATATTGTATATTGCTGCCAACGTAGCACGGACGATATTTCCATGAAAATGGTTAACGGGAAGTATATATATATATATACACACACACACTGAAGTTGTTGAATTTGATTTTATGAAATTTAGGCTACCAAGCCAAAAACCAGGTCACATTCGGCCATTCAGCGCTTTGCAGTTGTTGAAGTTTAATAAAAAAAAAAAAAAATTACGATTCCTTTATTGTTGGAATAACGAAGAATATCCACTCTTCCTTCGAAAATTTTTAAACCTTCCCAAATACAACAGACTGCCAAATTTGATTTTCACTTAAAGCACGATGCTCTAAGCTGAAACAATCCAGGAATGATTGATCAAGAGAATTCCCTTGATAAAATGTTAAGCCCCCTGGTTACGTGTTTCGTAGTTTTAGTTTCTCCAGGTGTCTGTCTGAAATGACAATGTTTGTATCTTGGCTTGTTAGAGAACCATCGATGGCGTGAATTGCAGGCCACTAGAAGACAGTCTTTTCAAATGGTCAATTTCCTAAGTCAGCTCCTGTGTAATTATCATTACACAAGGGTGGCAATGTGTGGTTCCAGATTCAACCGATGCTGTTTAATCCTAACAGTAATGAGTCTCCACCCAAAACTGAATCTTTTGAGTGAAGAGGCTCTTGTACCGTGCCTGAAGCATGGTATATTTCAAAAAGCAGCTGGAACAAAGTTATATTGAAAATCAACAAGACTCGCAAGAGTGGATCATAGTTCTCACTTCAGCACTAGTAAAGCCCTAGTGTGACTGGTAAGTTTCTTGACAAACCACTGATTGAGACACTGAAAAGCATTGTGGTATTTTTAGAGCAAAATTTAATATGCAAATCTTTCTGATGTCCAGTCTTTTCAAAATTTTCAAATTCCGTGACATGGCTTTGAACTTCAAACGAAAAACGAAGGCATGCACAACAGGGATAAATGGCAAGTATCAATAGTATTAGTTACTGTCATAATGGAGGCAAGAATGGTGACTCTTAGCTCTAAAATTAATCCAAAGCCTTTTTTATATGTTAAGGATCTCATGGATTTAAAAAATGTGTTAGTGAAAAGTTATATATCTACCTCCCTAAAATCAATATTTATCCAGAACAAGTGGGCTCTAAAATTGTGTACTTTGCCTTAAAATAAGAAGTTGAAACAAATTCGCATATGTGCAGAGAAGAATGCTACTTAACCTAAATATTGCCTAAGAAAATATATTCAGATACAAAATTCTAAACGAGAAAAATCATTACTTTTTCTACTAAAGCAAAAGCCACAACGAAAACCTAGCAAATCTCCTTAAGGAGCTCACGCCTAAAAGGACACATGACGAAAAGAGATCAATATAAAATAGTAAAGTGGAGACCCTAGGCAGGATGCAGGCAAATTTGTAGTGGAGTTTCTCCTTATTTCGACGTTCAATTATCACCAGTTTTCTTGCTTTGCCTGATAATCAAATTCGGTTCCGAAGTTCTTGATTACATAACCCCTGCTCGCACGGCGTGGTCATCCTCCAAAGCCTCCAACGGATGAGATCTCTCGCTAACAAATAATCATGAGTATAACAACAACCGTCATTGGACAGATTGGTTCATACCCTGTGGATGTCTCGAAACTGTTAGTGTTTGGCTTCACAACCAAATGAAAGTTGTCTTGATTTTTTCGAACTTGATTCCTTTTGATAACCATGTGCGCAGGCATACACATTACAGATGCCTCCATCTAACCACAAACAAAACGCTTTGTTCTGTGAAATCTCTAATATACAAGTGGCAAAAATCATAAAGAAAAATTAGTTGGACTGCAAAAAAAAAAAATCATTTCATGATTATACAAACCGAAGATTTTACCCAAGATCAGTATTTATCCGTAATGCATACCGATAATTGACCTAATTTAAATTTTAAAAGGGTACTAAATTTACATTATAAGAAATCCTGTATTATTACAATTATTCTTTGATACTGTCTAAACGAACAATTCACAAGCAAAAGGTTAGCAACCTCATCCCAAAAAGACTTTCTGAATGCCGGCAGGGTAACAACTTTAGACGCCACCCCATATGTGAGGAAAATGCGTACGGTGTAATATCCATGATTGTCTGTGTGTAGTTAGGAAACAAACAAGGAGCTTGGGACCACGTTAAAGTAACTCTCTTCGGTATGGATATCCACACCCACAACCCTGCCAGAAATGCTGTTGTACACTTATAAACTCTTTAGCTAAAATTACAATGCGAAAAATCACTTAACCAACATCACTTTCTCTACATTCGTAAAATGACTAAAATTCTGCGCTAGACAAAATGTGAGCAAAGAAGTAAAATAAGTATTCAGGTAGTGGAAAACACTTAGGAAATCTCGAAACTTGACAGTGGGAAAGAAAATGAAAACTCTCAACTTGACAAAACTTAAAAATTATAGGAAAATATTCGGCACCTGACGATGGACAAAGGGAGGAGGTACACCTTGCTCCAGATTCTCAGTTGGGAGAAAAATTAGATAAAAAGGAAACGTAATAAGGAGTAATTATGAACACCCACATTCCGGAACTGAGGTACGCTGAAAGCGTGGGAAGTCGGCGGCCCCCGCGGTTCAGTATATATATATTATAGATCATTCAGGCCTCCCCCCCAGCCCCCACACAATAATTACCAAAATATAAGTAGATCTCGGAGGACGGAAAATAC
>NC_089750.1:22447552-22467552 GCF_040412425.1 Macrobrachium rosenbergii
ATATAGATATAATGAATTTTTATATATCATCATTCTCCCGTGATAAGGAGCACTGTTAATTACCGAAAATAAAATCACTGCAGCACACATCCAATTGTACGAAGCAGGCGTTAACATCCCCTTTTAACGCCAAATGCCTCGGAATACGTGAAGCGTGTGATTTGCACGATACAGATCCAACTTACTGCGGGGCCAAGTGGATTAAAGTGCTACCATTATAAAATCAACGATGAACCACTCAACAATTTTTACTTAAACTGTCGGCGGAACTGGGTCAGACCGATATTTTATAAAGCTTATAGCTGAACAGCTGTTAACGCCATCATGATACTTACGTAAAAAGAACATCAAATGTCTACTCGAGTCCTAGCGATGTAAATAATTATAACAACAACAATAAAACATCCAAGAGTACTCTGCCCATTTATCAAGACTTGTGGCGATTCAGATTGTACGATGACGAGAACGAAAAAGACAACATAAGAATAAAAATGGTCTTAGGTTGTCTTTATCTATAACAGAGAAAATGGAAGCCCTAAATTATGAAAGACGGCAAAATTTAATCAGAAACATACTGGATAATGGGTACATGACAACAGACATGAAGATATGTATACAGTACGATCCAGTACGAGAGAGAGAGAGAGAGAGAGAGAGAGAGAGAGAGAGAGAGAGAGAGAGAGAGAGAGAGAGAGAGAGAAATTATTTTATCAGCGAAGTTTGGCTATGAAATCTATCCTGAAACATTTATACAAATTCGTGTTATCGGTGAAAGTGGAAAGTAACATTCCTACCTGAATTTATTAACTTTTAGTCAACTCAAAATAAAACACACAAATGGATACGTTAATAAAAAAAAATGTTGCTGATAAACAAGTAAAATAAAAGACGGTTCAAATGACGAAACTTGCTACATTCCGAGATACAAAATCGAATCGAGTGAAAAGGATAAAAGCATTCCGCTGTTCAGGAATTGCCTTGCTGCTGGCACTGCCCCGGAAAAATAAAAATAAAAATAATAAAAAAAAGAAAGGGGGAAATCAAAAGACGGGGAAATCAAAAGACGAAGAAAATGACAAAGTGCGGAACAACGATTCGCTCATTGCTGTCCAACCAGTCACTCCAGCTGGCAAGAAAACTAGGAAAAATCGCATCAAACACACTGTACTCACGTTTGTCCTTCGTTGAAAACCTGTCCTTTATTTTTACTTTAAATTATTTACATTCCGAAGTAAACCGACTTGCATCACACTGTTATTGATGTTATCTGTTCCACCGTAGTTGCAGCAACAACATTAGTAGTAGTAGTAGTAGTAGTAGTAGTAGTAGTAGTAGTAGTAGTAGTAGTAGTAGTAGTAGTAGTAGCTAGGATGATATCAAAACACCTTTACCAAGTAGTAGTAGTAGATAGAATGATAAATATCAACACACCATTAACAAAAAGAATGGAGATGTACTGTCGTATTCAAAAGTGACAAAAAACGGAGAGAGTGCCATCTGAATAGGTAAAACATTCAAATGAGACAAAAGAAAACAAGGAAATGCAAAGAAAGGCAAAACAATGAAGACAAACGATTAAAAGACCGATTTCAAAATCGCACGACATTTGACGAATGGCAGAGATCTTAAAAAAAGGGGAGATATCGCATTCTAGTTGCAAGAGAGAAAGTGAAACCCAAGAGTGGATGAGGGTGAAAGTTTAGACCCACTCTCTCTTTCCTTAACTCTCGGTGAACTCGCCATGCCCAAGGGCACTCGCCTACATACCGAGACCTGGATCCAGCTCAAGAGGTTGATAACAGAAGACGCTATGGGCACAGTAACGAAAGTCCCTTATACCATATATATATACAATATATATATATATATATATATATATATACACATATATATACACACACACACACACACACACACACACATATATATATATATATATATATATATATATATATATATATATATATATATATATATATATATATAAAGGAGGAATTTAAACGTCAAGATCAGCACATTTGAACAAATTACAAAATTAAAACAAATTCACCACACCAAAGGGAATATTTATAATTGAAACAATCTCTATCATCACACCAAAGGGAATATTTATAATTGAAACAATCTCTATGTGTAAATACTGCAGAATATAAAAAGCTTCAAAATCATCCCAGACAATCACTTTCCACTTGGTAGCGTTCTAAAAGGTCAAGAGAACATAGGTTATTGTTTTTTCTTCATACAGCCCTTTCTTTAACATTCTTACTGGCTCAAAACTAGAATTCTACAATAATGATAAAAAATATATGATGCGTGAAGGTGATTCAATTTTGAAGTATTCTCTACTTAAAACAAGTTATCTTCCGACTAAGTTTATAAACCTGAGAGAGAGAGAGAGAGAGAGAGAGAGAGAGAGAGAGAGAGAGAGAGAGAGTTGGGGCCATCTTATAACAATTCAATCTTACGAAAATTGAAAGGATACAAATACCGTTAAAAAAAACCGGTTGTGCCTTTGCTTCTACAGATATTCGCTGAGGGTCAGAGGTCTTAAAAAAAAAAAAAAAAAAAGACTAGATTTTACGCAGGATGTACAGAAGAGAAATCCTCAACGAGACCGTTGCCTTTTAGTCAAGTATATCGTTAGCAATTCTAATTTCTCGCAAATTTATATAAAGAAAAGTTACTATGAGGTGAAGAACATACACCTTTTGTTACTTCGAACATGAACGCTAAAATACCTTTCTTCTTTAACAACCATTTTAAATATATATGAAAGGACACTTCATTTACTCATTCTTTAAATATGTTTTTGTGAATGTCTTCTTTTAAACGTATTTTCCCACTGCATCGAGAGCGAGGAGCCAAATAAATGTCAACCCCAGAATCTGTTACAGTACTGATGAACTGCACTTCTAATTCAAGACACGTTCAGTATTACTGAACACTGTCTTCGGTCCAGAAAATATCAAAACAACTGAAAACTGTTATCGTGCTTATCATAATAATGCTTCTTTACAACACTCTATTCAAATTCTTTATCAAACCACTACCAGTAAGCAATTTTGTTGCAAGCAAAGACCAGAATAACCCAAACTCCCCTCCATAAAGGAGTCAAGCCGCGACCTCTTTTGCCAGTGTGATCACCTGAAATTCTGATGTCCTTAACGAAATTCATAGACATGAAATTCCTAAATAAATGGCCTCTGTTTAACTGGGACAGGACACAGAAGTCAAAATATATATATGAGACAAAGGAGTAAACGAGGGAACACATCAGAAATAACGTTCAAGGGATTTTCTAAAAAATAATACTTGAACACTTTTTAAGCCTAACAATGATATCATAATGAGCTATAAAAAATCCGGAGACAAGGGGCGCCAAATGCATACTAAACGTGTCCACATTTAGATGAGTATATAAGTAATAACAATCTGGTTGTTATTAAAAATAAAACAAAAACATCGAACTCCAACGCAACTTCCTTGTACGCAAGCTTCATCTCGCCAGGGGTTTCTCTCCATCACTAAAAATCAACAGCCTATGTTATATAATAATAAAATACCCATGTCTGGAAAAAACAAGTCATTCGCCACTACGTGTTGCTTTAGCCAGGCATAAAAAGGTGACTGGAATTTAGAAATCAAACTTACACCAGAATTACCCGTTCTTTGAATCTACTCACAAGAACTCTCAAACAGGAAAGAGCTTTCGCTTTCTTCTACACTGGACTTCTCTCATCAAGGTGATTAAATGATAATGATGTTGGTGAGATCATTATTAGCTTAACGTTCTCATAAAAAATGACGACTGAAATATCTGAATAATTTTGCAACTACATCGTGCTCATCAAGAACATTGTGTTATGCTGTATTCTATTGTTAAAAGCTTTGTGATGATCAAACGTGGAGTTTATTAACTAAAAAATAATTGTTGCACGTTAACATAAATGAAGGATATACATTGCATATTATCATTACTGTAACATACATGCTTTTCCCTTCGAAAGAGGTAGCTCCAGTGGTTACCATTACTGTTTTTGGCAAGTATTTTGGGCTGAGGTCGCTGGACCCAAACCTGCCCCTAGGGACGTTCAAGGGTCCCATTATTATTATTATTATTATTATTATTATTATTATTATTATTATTATTATTATTATTTACCTTTGACCAAAGATACCAAACAATATGTTAAGGCTCTATCATCCTATATTCCGCTACTACATTTAATCTCCTCAATCTCTCACCTCGAGGCAGAAGGTAAGATCTAATGTCAAAGGATCAACCTACAAATAATCCTTTGCAAACGACTGGAAACACGCTGGGACTGATCAGATTCGGTCACTTCTTACGTCAGAGAATCCTAAATCCCTTCTGACTGTCAATGAGTGCATTGTCCACATCATTCGCAACTGTACATAGTCTACGCACAAGCATTTAGATATGACTGTACTGTAAGACAACCAAACACCGTACATTTTGACTATGATTGAACCCCCAAGATGCATACAGAGCTCAGCGAAATATGAATACAGCCTATGGTCACAGCTCGATAAGTGCGGCGTATACACATAATTCTGAGTGAATCAACAACCAGATGAAACGAATGCGTAGGAAACTGCAGAAAAAAAAACTGGCGCTGGATCACCACAGCCTTGAAAAAAAAAAAAAAAAACTCCAAGGTAAGCAGGCTGTTCAATGAAATAACGTTAGGTTCGATCACAGCATCGTGAGGAGGAAACAAAGCATTACCACGTGTTGGATACAGAAATTCTTTAATATAAATGAACTGGTTCTGTATATTCAACTTCCATTAAATATAAGTTTCCGTCCAAATGTGGTAGGGATATGTGCAATAAGCTAGAGCCTAAATTATCATACTTCACACTGGTTGCTATTTAACAAACATAGCCTTGGCATTACCCCTATGAGTATTCATTACTTAATAATAATAATAATAATAAAAGGTGTGGTAGTAGTAGTAGTAGTAGTAGTGATGTGGCTGCTTTTGTGGTAAAATTCAAACTAATGTACTATGAAACTTCAATACTATTACTCTGCTTGTCGAAACCCTTAGTTAATGACATTACAAAGAAAAGAGGGAAGACTAACATACTGAATTTCATCAACTGCGGTTACCAGAAAAAACAAACTGACGAAAGTGAGTAATTATTATTATCTTTAAAACAGCCGAAGGCCTCCAGCGAGAAAAATAACAGTGAGTCTCATACAAAATCTACCAGGCCAAAAAATATCATGTTTAATCTCATTACTCTCGTGACGTTCTAACCAAAGCATTTTCACAACGGATTATGAAAAACTTTGTGCGCCTCACTAAAACGAATAACTTACAGATTAAAACGACCAACATATAGGCGACTCCACGATATCAAAAACTGAATGGTAAGCACGGGTTTCCATATACAAATTTCAACTTGCTAAAATACTTAACTACACCACTGAACACGAAGGGAAACTCACTGGCTATGAATATAATAAGTTCTGTAAAATTAAACTTTACTCATCAAATTCAGTACGCAAACTAACTTTCACAATAACATTATATATAACTGATATATATATATATATATATATATATATATATATATATATATATATATATATATATATATATATATATATGTGTGTGTGTGTGTGTGTGTGTGTGTGTGAGTGTGTGAGTGTGTGAGTGTGTGAGTGAGTGAGTGAGTGAGTGAGTTAGTGGGTGTGTGTGTAAACAAAGAATATCTGGAAGTAATTTCTGTGATTTCTGAGGTTCTTTTGGGGATGGCGTTAGTGGTATGATTCACTGTACTGTAGTACAAGGGAGGGGCATAAATGATATGATTTCCTGAACGAAATAAAGACAGCATAACAAAGCACATATCCACAAAGAAACAATGGGTTTCGTACCGGAAGTTGACCCAGCCACGTAAATAAAGAAAACATTTAAGGATCACAAACAAACATATCTGTAACTATACCTACAGGAACTATAGTTTATTCAAATAGTTCAGTGTTACAAATAGATTTTAGTAATGCTGATGTAAACAATTCGACAAATTCGCAGGGAATTTCTTATTTGCATGTCTGGATGGAAAGAACCGGCAATTTACTGCTTTTACCTGGGAGCGGCCTACTGTGGAATTTTCCTAGTATTAAACAGCAACAGCTGGGAATTTATATTCTCCGAATTTCGAGACCCAAATACAGGGACCTATAAATAATTACCACTACAGCCATGCACATTCAACACAGTTATAGTCCTAAGAAAATTTGGAGATGTTATATACTGAATGCAAAGGTCTCCCCTGCAGAGGCCCTGATCAATACCACGAGCAGCCAATTTGTCCGAAAGTTTTATAACTAAATTTGGTTGGTGCGCATTTTTTTTTCCTTTACCAAACCTCACAATTTGATCTCGATACATTTCGCAGATTGGACGATGGCTAGAGGCATGATACAGTCATATATTTAGCTTTTATACAATTGTTTATAAATACATGTGGTTGTGTATGTGTGCGTGTGTGTGATGCTGGCGGCTACTAACATCTCACATGATATTGGAAAAAAGAAATCCGAGCAAAGCACAGATCGTTCCTACTAATCTCCTTAGGCTCTAGCATTTATCTCGGTGTCTGGATCATTTCGCAACCTCTCCAAAGCAAACAAAATGAGATTACAGTGCCGAGGCAAAATCCATGAAAACATACAGATTCATACAATAACAACCATGCATGGACATGAATATAAAATTTACTTTGAAAGGTTTAAGTTTAATTAAAAATAACAAACAAAAATGAATTATTATGATATCAAACTGTAATAAATGAATATGGAATGAAAATGTAAACTGTAAACAATTTCAATTAAAGAATGTCTGATTTTCTTTATATATAAATATACATGACCATTAGAATAGAATACAGTATTTAGGCCAAAAGCCAAGCGCTAGGACCTACGAGGTCATTCAGTGTTGAAACGGAAATTTACAGTAAAAAGGTTTTACAGGTGTAACGACGAAAACCTCGCAGCTGCATTATGAATTAATTGTTAGGAGAGGGTGGAAAGTAATATGGAAGAAAGAATATGAACAGAGGACACATGAGCATTAATGACCTAATAAAAATTTCAAGGCCATTTGTTTTATTTCACATGAGTAAATTGCAAAATAATGTTGTTCACTCTTAACTGTTATATATAGCTCCCAAACATATTCCACAGTTCAGACTTCGTAAGGAGGGGGAGGGGGGGACCTAACAAACTCTAGGGGAGGGGGGGACCTAACAAACACTGTCATACTTGAATGGAAAGGTACGTGTGTTTAGTCAGCGAATGTTACGTAAAAAAAAAGGGTGTTCTGCAAATCCTTATTGAAGATTCGGAGACTTAAATAAAGAATCTGTTTCACGTACAGTATCTGTGCTACACACGAATAAATAAACATAAGGGTACACATTTCTTTTTATACAGAAGGATTATTTTTAACACGAAAATAAGTCCATTATAAACTAATGGTAATTTTCTATAAAAATGACTTAAGAGTAATTTTGAAACTTCCTGCTTCAAGTTTTTTATCCCTCTGACATCCGAGGAAGTAAGGAGGCAGGGGGGACGACATCAAAAAGTTGGTTTACCTAATTATAGAGTAAAGTGATGACATGATGAGGGGTCTTAGGGTAGATTTAACCACAGAGAACCCCCTCGTATTTGTTGATGTGCGTGCGAGCGCAGGATTATTTGATTATCTGCCTTTGTTACTGTCCTAGAAGATGATTCTTGAAAGGGATTTCCTTTTGTGATGATGATGATGATGATACAGAAGGTAAACAAAATTGAGATGGCATAAGATGGACACAAAGATAAGGGCCCTTGTAGCGTACAAGGAAGAAATGGCAAAAATAAAGAAAAAACCCATAGTAATTTGGAAACAGTTTGATGTTTCTTTTAAACAGTGCACCCGTGGGAATGTACATGAAAAGCGAAGAAGCAAATGAGCTATGAAGGTAGAGGAAGGAATAAGTAATAATAAAGGAAAGATTACTTAATAAATACAATGACGTATGTGCATAAAAAACAAGCATATATCGCCAGTTCTTATCACTGCCAGAGAAAGCTACTTGGCAAGACCAACCAATTACGAAAAATGGAATAACGAGAGTCTGTGCTCATGATGCGTTTCACAAGTCTCTCGCTCTTACAAAAACGATTCGAAATATTAAAAGTAAACAAAGCAGAGAAAAGTATAGTATATTCAGTGTTCATACAGATGAACATTCACCTTAACAACATAACCCATAAGAAATTAAAATATACATCAAGCAAATACAATTAAGTAATAATCAAGATTTTATAATACGTCCCACATTTGTTTATAAGATGCACAGATTTGTAATACCTTAAAATAGCGCAAGACTTGGTTTCCTACAAAGGTGACTTTCAGATTTCTGCTAGACTGATCACGACGTCTAAGACAATGACACACACAGGAAGAGAGAGATAGACACTTGTCATTCCGTACCACTAGCTTTCCAGCGCGCGGACAGCTACATTCGTTCGCTGCAGTTTCGTCTTCTTTGGTGAATTCAAAACGAAAACTACCGTTTGTTTATAATGTACTAATTCAAACTTCTATTAAGTTACTTCATTCTAGTTATCGATCTACCAACATATATATAAATATATATATATATATATATATATATATATATATATATATATATATATATATATATATATATATATATATATATATATATATATTATATATATATCATATAAATTTTATATATGTATATATGTATATATATATATATATATATATATATATATATATATATATATATATATATATATATATATATATATATATATATATAGAATCTACTGGCCACTCTTTACCAGATACATATGTAATTGTAATAACTACAATGCCCTCATAACTTTCTCGAATTCTTCGCGCTTTTTTGGATACGCTTGTCACTATAAAGCCTTAAGATCCAAGTGCAAGAAATAAGAAGAAACTCTGATGTCCGCTCGTTTCCCGCTACCGGATATCAGAATTTATTCATATTTCTTGCACTTGGATCTTAAGGCTTTGCAGTGACAAGCGTATCAAAAAAGCGCGAATAATTGAGTAGTTAAGAATATATATATATATATATATATATATATATATATATATATATATATATATATATATATATATATATATATATATATATATATATATATATATATATATATATATAATCTGAGAGAGAGAAAGAGAACTTTTCGATACAAATATAATTACAGGCATAGTCTATGCGAGTTGGATGCTGTCTGCTAATCTAAATTTTCAACTCTGATTAACGGTTTGAGTGTCGCCTGAAATACAACTTAACGCTGTTGTATGGTACACCTTCAATTAACTCAACTTGCATTTTATTGCTTAATAAGAAAACTAAGACAAATATAAGCTACAGTACTTTGAAACTGAATAACCTCATGAACTAAAAAAGAATAAAAATAAAAAAACCGGAGAGCCTCACAAGCTATCATGAAAATGTCTTTCACGTAACTTTACCATATCTAAACAGCTGCTCAAGACGGCTGCTTTCATCCAACTAATCAACTCGTATCTATAAATATTGAAAGTTGCAAAGACGTTATGTAAGCTCAAGTACTTATCTATAATTTTTTCCTTTTTTTGGCGAACGGTATCTACAGCTACCTTGAGAAGTTTTGGGCTGTGCACATATGGCAAAGGGGAAAAAGAGCCAAAAAATTTGCTTATCACCAACGACACAAATGAGTTTCGTAACTTTTTACGCATCAATTCAAATAAACAAAAACAAGACTCACTGATACACAAAATAACGTCAAAGAGTTTAAGATACAGCAGTATGTTAAGGTAAGACTTCAAAGGGAATCGCAAACACCTTTCCCCTCTTTCCCAACTGACACCAAAGATAACTTAAAAATCCGCCAAGCAAGTTACATCGCACCTTTGGAATTCTGAGTGTGATGCCGCGGAAATGGGAACTAAATATACTGATGATAAACGAGAATTTGAAAACCTGCTGGTAGTGGAACAGCGATGTTTACGCATGCGAGTCGTGTAGACTTATTTTCAAAACATCTTCTTTTTCACTGACGGCTCACACCTTCCAAGCATACTAGGCAAAGATAATACGGCACAAGAAGAAATATCCACTGACTTCTTGCCATAAATAAGGCAGACAATAGCAAAAATTACGATTCCCTTTGCACTTTGCCCCCGTCAAAAAAAGAAAAAAATAGACAAGTATCTCACCTTAACACATATTAAAGACCCACGCAATGTTATAAAAAAATTAATAAATAAACAAATAAGCAGAAAATCCAAAGTCGTGCGCCTTTGATGCGCGCAGAGAAAGCTCTAACAACAAGATCAACACGTTATTGTGGTGGCGATGGTGATGATAAAAATTACCATTAATATATTGTCTGTTGTCTCTATTAGCACAGTAACCACAGTAACTTGCTCCAATTTTCTAAAAGCACCTGACATTATACGATTCCGACCTCAAAACCTTAATTAAAGGCCTAAGTTGTATCAGAACAGTGGCAATTCTACTGCATGAAGGAAAACGTGAATGCCTTAGATGATGAACTAAACTTATACTGTCAATATAAAATTATCGATATGTGCGACCTTAAAAATACACACTTACAAACTAGAACTGACAATAACAAATAACAGGATTCGCAGGGTTACTAAAATGTTCACGTTTGTATGGCAGCACTTTTAGTTGCGACTGAAATTTGAGTACAAATCCCTTCCCGGAGCTGGAATAAAATTAATGCACAAATAGAATTAAAGCCTATTAAAAATACAATCTTCGTTCGGTTAAATAAATAAAATAAATAAATAAAATTAAATCAACACTAAACAGCACACAGTTATTGTTCCATAATAATACTTGTGTACTCCTACTTGAAATGCAAATAATTGAGGCAAATACGTGATCTACTGTATGTTTTCAACAACACATAATCAAAATGGTATCACACAAATGGACCAACTTTTTGAGGAAAATGCTTCATGCGATTGGGGCATATATATATATATACAGTATATATATATATATATATATATATATATATATATATGTGTGTGTGTGTGTGTGTATACATATGCATATACATGTATGTATGTATGTATGTATGTATGTATGTATGTATGTATGTATGTATGTATGTATGTATGTATGTGTGTGTGTGTGTGTGTGTGTGTGTAGTTGCCCGAGTGTGCATGTGAGAAACTGGGAGAGTGCGCGCGTTTGTTTACATGCTGCATTGCCCAAGAGACGGCTTGTATAAAATGAGATTAATTAATTGTGGTGCTCCCTTTCCATAAGTAGAAATTATTGTGAAAAGATTGATAACGAATTAAAACATACCTGGCATTGTCAATAAATGTATGTCATTAACGAAGACGCAGATACAAACACACGGCATTTTTAGCTAGAAAAACTCCACAAGAGATATTTCATAAACAAGATGGACTATCGAATCTTAAAAAAACAATATCAAGTGCCCGGATAAGAGAACATAAACATCCGATAATGAGAAATAAAACGTTTACAGAACTAGCCTACTCCTCAAGTCGCTTGATCTGTTTATTTGTTAAGACCTGATGGTTTATGCCTTGAATCATAAACAGAGGTGGCTGCTGCTCCCGATTCTGAATGAGAAGGGTAAAAGTGTTTACGGAATAGACAGCAAAGAGCGAACTCAGTGAGAGGAGACTAAAGGCCATGCCGCACTTAACATTTAGTAACAAAATCATGTAATTTTTTGAAAATGTATATACCTATATATTTATAATAAAAGTATTATTATTTACAACTGTAACTGTGATTTGAGATTTCTGAATTAACCTCAAGCCCTTTTCTTCAATATAATTTCCTGCAACTATTCCTGATTACTTTCGACAGTCCTCTGTAACAATATCAGATAATTGAACTCTCACCTTTTATGTGAACAAATTACTTCCCATCTAACAGTGAAGTTGTGACTTTTTATTTGCATGATCTCAAAGATTACCTCATATTTTCGCAATACGAAACTAAAACATAAAAATTACTGAAAGCAAAGGATAAAATTATATAACTTTTTGTCAGCACGTGAGTAATGAAAAAATGAAGGGTCTGCTATTCACAGACATCCCCGAAAAACCAGACTACAGAAACAAAGGAAATGCATCCAGTATCGTACTCGCTAACGGGCTGCCCATAAAACAAAAAACCATACTACCATCAAGGATACAATCTAACAACAAAAACAGTCGAAATTACGGGAGTTACTTGCGTTAATTCTAATGCAGAAGAGGCTGATGCATCTTGACCCGTACCACATATGCATCACATAAAAACTTAGTTCCGTAACCTCTCACAAAGAGACTTCTCTTCTCTCTCTCTCTCTCTCTCTCTCTTTATATTTGCAAGTCAACTTTCTCCCTTTTTTACAGCTAAGTCACTTTAGCATCCAGGACGTAACTTACCCAGGCTGCTCCGGTGACTGCAACGGAAAAGAGAAAAGGAAGCGTTTTTGCGAGGGATTAATAATTAACAAAGAACAGAATTTTTGATCCCTAAACACTACGCAACGCTGCACTGACACTTAAAAGACTAGTGACGTACGCAAATTACACATCAGTAAAGACAACGTGCGAAAATACACTCACGCACGCATGACGTTCCAACAAAGTAAGAGTACGCTTTCTTATTTTATGCAAAATTCTTTTAGCAACACGTGTTCTCCAGATCGACAAGCAAGAACAAGCATTCCCCATTTTAGTTTCATAATTGATGAAATAAAATTATCATTTAAAATACGCCCCAAGGTAGGCTAAATTTTAGCTTCTTATAGAAAGTTTTAAAAGAAGGACAAAAATTGTGCCACTAGTTCCAAAAACATGATCAACCAAAGTTCTTGTATTTTTTTATTTTTTTATAATCTTCACACTTCTTCTGCCATAACAGGATTTAAAAGGTAGTAGCTGAATTATGCGGTACAATGATGGTCATTTAAACCTGTTTGACTCCTAATAATGATAGACGCTGACTTCAGTCGCCATAACACCAAACGTCTTTCAGACCAATTCATTTCTCGATACATATCGCGATGCACAAGAATGGGTATCGCACATGCACCAACACATGGCCTGTCAGCAAATTCTCATGGATCATAAATTCTCTTTCTTTATTCACCTTTGTCATCTCTCCAAGAAGGGAAAAATTCGTCTTTGCAAACTATGATATAACCAGAAAGCGTGACAAGAGTATCATCGAGACATCACTCAGCTGCATTACAAGGAAGTCTTTCTAACAATTCGACATTCACGGTGCCTCTCACAAACGCTGAGCCCCATTCCTCAAATGTAACCAGATCCTTTCAGCAACAGTATATATTTTGCTTAAAGATCAACTGACTATGATCATCACCGTACTCACTACAAGAATCCACCTGAAATATTGTATAGATGTTTTGAAACTTCCCTACAAGATGCATAGACTCTGCAAAACATTTCTGTCATGTCAGTCAAAGGATATATGAAAATCTTCGACGGCATTGAGAGTAGATTCTAGACTCAGAACTCTCAGATAAGAAAGACCAGAGGAAGCATAAGTTTTTTTTTTTTTATGGCTGACTCAGTATCTGAAATTCCTTCAGTCTGTGAGCAACACGAAAGAGGAGTATCCTTTTAGGACCAGTCCCTCGTACTGGTCTTACCACATGCCCGTCCGGACCAGGACAAAGCCCTCTCCAGAATCCTGTTCCCTAGAAGGTCATCAACTACAAAGTATTACATTACTAGACGCGTTATTGTACTTAGGCTGTAAAACCATAATAAAAGAACAAAATCTGGATATATGGGCAACTAATGACGTCTCATTTAGTGTCCTGTTTACTTTTATTCACTCTCGAATCGCGTCCATTTATAATTTACTAAAGAAAAAGTCAGCTATCGGCATTGAACAGCATTTTATTTGAGGATTTTGTTTGATAAGTGAACTTACATTTTTTCAAATATGTCACGTGCTCTTCCTCCCCCCTCCCTCTTTTACTTAAAAGGAAACTCTGAATGGATCCATCAAATGCAAACATTCAAATAAACAAGATAAAGGCGTTGCTGACGGTTCCAGACTAATTTTACCATATATTCAAGGAAAAATAGAAAATGTTGAGAAATACCAATAGTAATTTTCATTTCTAGTACTCCTGCCAAGCAGATCAAACTATTTAACAAATAAATGAATGATTCAACGCACTAAACTTGCGATAAGACTCTAATGTCAACAGAGAGAGAGAGAGAGAGAGAGAGAGAGAGAGAGAGAGAGAGAGATCCTCCAATATCAAGAAGAAATTAGATTTTTCCAAGTCTCCTTTCCTCTTGCACATTACTTTTCATCAAAAGGAGTTCATCCTTCCTCACCTTCAGGGTGGTATTCAAAAGGCGCCTAAGAGAGGGGGTGGAAATCAGAGGCTATTCAGACGTTACTCAAGGACTATAAATCACTCCCTCTTTCTATCCATCTCTTCTCTGCTCGTTATTTCTTCCACCACTTTATAAAAAGATTTCCTAGTTGCTAATGACACAGCGCGCAATCAGATTTAGAATCTGGGACCCAATATATTCCAGAAATTGTTTCTGTTTTGATGCAGATCGCCTAAGACGTATAAAAACGGGATGGATTTAAGCCAATTATACAGGATTCTAATTAAAAACGCTTTTACATGTGACCTTTATAAATTCCATATTCCAATCCTCCCTTTTCAAAATTTGTAAAGCAACACTCTGAAGATTTAATGCTCAATCCCATGAAACTATTTTCAAAGTGAATAACGAAATAATACAAGGCTTACAACTGTTCTTGCCCTTACAAGAGATACAGTACTCACAGCATCAAACATAAATATACCAAGCATATAAAAATGTAGTAGAGTGGATTTCAATATGAAAAGGTTAAAGCATAACTGTATGAGGAAAAGGCAACCTTCACCAAAACCAAAGGATAAAAGATCTAAGGGACACACATTATTAGATGGATTATTTCAAAGCTTATGTGTAACACTTTAATCAAGAAAAGGCGACGTAAATAGGCAAAATTGAAAACCATCTGCTTCAACATCTCTTTCCCTGTAGGTGTGTATGTAACTCTTGTGAGTTATAGATATAGATATAGATATATAAATATATACTGTATATAATATATACACATACACATATATATATATATATATATATATATATATATATATATATATATATATATATATATATATATATATATATATATATATATATATATGATACATGAGCAAGCAGGCCTGGCAGGTGTTAGGTGTCTAGAGAGAGGGAAGAAACTTTCAATCTGAACATAACACTGGTCGAAACAGCACCTGCAGAGAAGAACCGAGATCACCTTGCAAATGAAATGACAGAACTGGCTTTGAATCAATCTGTCTGGAAGGGAAGCAGTAGTAGTCCCTCAAATAAGATTTGAACAAAGGTATCAATTTTCCAGCTACAGTCTTTCCAGTCGAGCACGATTTTATTAAAAGAAAAAAGAAAAAATATAAAACAAGCGCTTCATTCCATTGACAGTAACTTCATGATGAACAATTAGCTATGGTAGAGACTGCCAGTTATAAAAGAAATGAGGGCCATTAGTATCAATCAAACTTTAATGTCTGTTGAATTATCCAGGTTTAACGATAAGGAATTAAAAGACGTGTTTCAGCTGTAAAGTTTATCATTAAGAGCAAAACAAGGTAACATATAAATATATATGTGTGTGTGTGTGTGTTTGTGTATATATATATATAATATATATATGTGTGTGTTTGTATGTATATATATATATATATATATATATATATATATATATATATATATATATATATATATATATATATATATATCTTACATTAGTTTCGCAGAACAGAGAAAGAGAGACAGGGAATCACCCCTTTGACTTCACAAAATGCAACACAGTAAAAAACAGTCCACATATTTACAAATTAATCGCCTCTTCTAGAAACGTAACAAAAGTACCAAACAGCATTTTCATAAAAATCATTTCCATGTTTACTTTACAAAAGCATCGTTAACGTTGTTCCGATAATATCACACACAAGTAAATTGAGACAAAACCCAGAGTAACTTAGAGCATATACCAGGAACAGGAAACAGAAGGCATCTTCTTAATATCGCTGAGGCATCTGAACACTACATCACCAGATGAATTATGTGTCATTTAAACTTTCACCTTAGCAGACTTTTTTGTCATATACACGAGAGAGAGAGAGAGAGAGAGAGAGAGAGAGAGAGAGAGAGAGAGAGAGAGAGAGAGAGAGAGTATCTATTACGTAGAAAGAAGTACGTATTAAGATACCGAGAGCACTGTGAAATAATGGAACAGAAATCTCCTCCGTTTTGCAACAGTTACATTTATGACAGGAAACTTTAGTACTGAATATGCATTCACCCGGAACTTGAGCGAAAGCCCAATGTTTATAATTACCAGGAAACCGGGAATGAAAGTGTCACGAATATCTAACAGAGAGTCAGACCATTATATCAATCATTCTTACATCTATGCCCCGAAGGGCATCTCTTCTTTGAGGTTTTCGTGTCCAATGTTTCCTTTCCTTTACTGCAATACTTTTGTAATGATTTAGCTTAATTCTGTCTGGGAAAAGGCATTTGGATTGAGGCATCAGTATTACGTCCTAATAAAATACTCAAAGATCACGAACAAAAACAGACACCCAGATGCTTTCAAAAAAAGTTATTACTTTGTATATATCCTGCGGAAACAGCGGAAATATCAGCAATAACTTAGGTATCAATAAAGAGTCGAGGTAACGCAACAATGCAAATTCATTCTATATGTATTTCAGTACATATGCATAATTTCATGAAATAGATGTAATATATGTGCTTAGCCCAGCAAAAGAAGACGAAACAGACAATTCAGATGATAAATTTTGAACTAAATGTACCAAAGAGGAACGTCGAGTGCGAAATAACATTTTTATTCGATAACTTTCCTCCCAAAATGGTAGAATTCATGGAAAAGGTTATTTTGCACTGAAAAGTCGCAGCTGAGATGACAGAATATTCGTCCTTGTCTAATTGCAACCTTCTTTACCATTCAGGCAAAGAACATCTCACGCTCTGACTACTCCCATAAAATCAAGAAGAATATCAACTTCGTCAACTCTCACTTAAATTTCCAGTTTTTCTCTCCCCCTTTAAAAATAACTCATATTCTCTCTCTCTCTCTCTCTCTCTCTCTCTCTCTCTCTCTCTCTCTCTCTCTCTCTCTCTCTCTCTCTCTCTCCTACGCCCCAGATGAAATAATGAATCTTCCCCTCCAATAAAGCAATCTCCCTCTTGATATCTGACACAATGATGGGATTGTGATAACACAAAATGAGTTCTGAAAACCTAGCGCTTAAGGGGAAGAATGCATCACCTTTCGCCGAGCATTCAAGGACCAACTCTCACTCCATTGTCTTGAGATTTAATAGAGAACCTCGGTGCAAATCATGTCATTCCTAATTAGGGTTCGGGAAGACTGACATTTTAGAAAGTGGTTACATGAACATGGAAAAAGAATTCGTAAAACTGCGTGAAAAGAGGCCGTTACAGTTATGCCAATTAATGAAAAAAAATGCCTTTCAGATAATCGGTTTTGCAATAAGCCAAGGTGTGCCCCAGTTTGGACTGGACGTTCAACAGCAATTTTTATCGTATGCGAAAAAAATATAATGGTTTGGATACAAAACCTAGAACCAAATAGAGATTAATTTTTAAGACGAATTCCAAACAAGATTTGAATGCGTTCGAGTTCTGTAGTATTAAAAAAATAAAAATATGGAGTATTCCAATTGGTGGCAGCGTAGCGGCTAAAGAGAGTTTCAAATTCACTGTGCTTGGTCATATATAAATTTAGGGTTCCTTCGCAACTATGTCTCATTACCAGAGTGAAGTAATTCTAAAGACGTTACACAGCAAGGTTTGTATCAGGATACTTATGTAGCGTATCGTGTAACAGCAGTAAGGTATACTCCAAAATATAAAGTTTTCTTTTTTCACAAAACCGACAAAATCGTTGAAAAGTATTTACCGGAAAGTTTAAGCGTTTTCCAATTACTTTGCAGGTCTTTATATTATCTAGACGAAGAAAATGTAACTGGTTGCTCGCATAGCTCTTGGCGAACAAAGTCTCAAGTTACTATGCAGGAATGATTATAAGTGAATCTTAACTTTCCACAGTAATAATGAATGCATTGTCTAAAGTAGAAATACCTAAATAGAGCAAAATCTGAGGCTCCCTGATTTGTAGAGTTTTCAAACAAACAGCACTCAAGACCACTACCTGCATATCTAATCACGATTTACAGGCATAAAAGCTATTAATATACGTGATAAAGAAGCACTGGATAACCAGAATTTTTCGTGTTCTCATAAAACTTGAAGGTCAAAGGCAAAACAGTTCGGAAGTTACCATAACAGAAATCGGCGGTGTTCTCTCATTAATGGGATGGGTTCATTATCTTGACAATTCATCGTATCCGCATCAAACAACGTCAAGCTTAGTGAAGCATACAAACACTCCAGAACAACAGGTCACATCTGATATGCATATAGCCTACATATATTTACACATACAAAGGCCTTCATAACACGATATATTTGTATAACCTATCAATCATGAAAATCACACAAAAAATATGCAAGTATATATATGGGAAAAAGAATTGCACACAAAAATTATGCAAGTGTATATATGGGTAAAAGAACCGCAAAGCTACAAAGCATAAGAAGGTACTTCAGCCCAACTGAATTTGGTACCACAAAGATTTTGCAACAAGCGGAAAATCTAACTCCCATATAACGAGGAATTTCCTGTTACGACTGCAACAAGTTCAGTGATGTAAAGTTGTTGATCATAAAACAAATGATCCAAAGTAAACCAATTTGAGAGAGAGAGAGAGAGAGAGAGAGAGAGAGAGAGAGAGAGAGAGAGAGAGAGAGAGAAAGGTTTAAACAATACTAATGATGCCTTTTAAACATAGTACAATCACTTAAATCAGTGACACGTCAAAAAAAAAAGGCTTAAGGCCTTAGCGATTCACGTATTCCGAATAACTTGGGAAATTAGGATTTATCAACCAGTATATACAAAGAGCAGCAAATTTAGTATCTGCAAACCTTGTTCCCACATAAAGAAACACCATCCACAACACGAAGTACAAACCTATCTTCAAACAACTACAGTAAAATTTCATGTTGGCAACCATAAGTAAGTTTTCATAAATAAAGAGGTGACAGACATCAATTAAAATATGCAACTGTGCATAACAAAACAAACAAGCACAAAATATAGAATTATCTGATTTCAAAGAAGTTCAGGTCAGTTTCCTAAGTCTAGGATAAAAATTTTTCTATATCCTCATTTTACATATGTAACAATTACCAAAATTCAAGGATTTCCATCTTTCGAGCAGTTCTAATGTCCATAAAAACCATCATAACTTAAATCTCGCGGGAACACGAGGTATTCACAAATGTCAAAAACAAGGAGAACGTGGTCATTATTCCCGGTACAATTAAGGATGGCTATGAAAAACCTCAGAGAACCGTATTCTAAGAGCAAAATTACTATTAAATCGTGTTATTCCTCAAGATCAGTCTTCTTTCTAATTCCGGGGTACCACTCATCAAAATGATCTGAATGTGTTACATTATAAAATGCACTAAAAGCAGAAGGGGGGGGGGGGTGTTCAAAACCCTCTTTACAACTGTTAAACTTTGTATCCATTCGGACTTCCAACTTGTGTAAAGCTCCAAGTACCATCCTCCAGAAATATGCCAACATGAAAAAAACAATTTACGTTATCGTACGGGATGCCTTACAACCGCACAGGTGTGTGTGTGTGTGTGAGCCAGCTGTGAATT
>NC_089750.1:22472552-22485052 GCF_040412425.1 Macrobrachium rosenbergii
ATATTTGCACACTCCAAGAAAAATCTAACTCATTAAATGATGTACAATACTATTACGATAAATCCCGTTCGTTAAAAATGCATTTTTTGAATGAAATACAAGGATGTGAATGCTGTTCATTAAAAAATATATAATGAAGTAATCCTGGAAAACAATATATGGAATTTTTCAGTATAAATCTGGTAAAATAAGAAAAAGAATATCAATATCAGCAAATAAGCTTAAGTGACCGACACTAAGCAAAAGTTCTGCGGAAATTACCAGCTATAAGAGGAAGAGTTGACCAATACATATAAAATAACTTGGGTCAGGTAAGTGTTGAAAATTAAAATCGCAACTGATAGTTATACATATTGTTATATTTGCCAACACAACTGCAAATGCCCATATGTTAAAAGAAAAAAAAAAACAATTTTACCATGAGAAATTGTTTATGAAGACACGTTTATAAATGACTGTATTTCTCATTTGCATTTAGTATCGTTGTGACAAACTACCAAATTTTGATGACTACATTCCAAAAAAAATTGAAGTAAAAAGGAAGGCTCGGTAAACTCTATAATTACACAACTGCAAATTATTCAAAACATAAATACAAAACGTTAAAAAGTAAAAAATGCACTGCATGTATACCAAAGAACGTCTTAGCTTGCTTTTTTTTTAAGGTACAAAAACATAAGCTTTACAATCATTCTAAAATGTGAGGCACTTTTAACAAATGTCATTAACAACTTCACTGCATGAGCCTGGATTATGGACTCATATTTCTAGCCTTACAAAAAAATCTAAACTTATATCTATTATCATTCGTACACAGAAAAAAATTTGTATGATAAAGTGGTGACAGCTCCTACTCCACACACATCAGTTTCTAGCAATAACCTCTATGCTTCATTATAAACATAGTGACGAGAGATATCCAATGAGCCTAGTAGGCTATATATGAAGTTTCAAATAAGTTACTTTGCTACAGTAAAGCAAAATTAACATAAGATGGCAATGGATATATTTCTAGAAGTTCCTAAATATTTAGATCAAAATTCTACAGTCAGTTGCAAAAGTAAATTATCTACAGTGACAATAGGGGAAAGCATACTTTTACACCCGCATTACGCACTGCATGTAAAACATACTCATTAAAAGGCTAGAAATAAAACCAACAAATTTTCACCGATATTCTTGGGTTCAAAACCTGAGCCACAATCATACAATTGAACAATTAAGCGTGCAATTAACATCTCGTTTTACGTTTAAATGATGAACTTGAAGCTCAAAGTAACTATTTAGAAGGATTTCAAAAACAGTTAAGAGCACATAATTGTATCTTTAAAAGCCACATGGCTTGTAAAAATGCCAGCATTTACTAATATTAAAATACGTCAGAAATTATCACCTGAACTATCACAGCTACATCGAAGCAAAATTCTAGGATCTACTACGGATCTCCATGACTACATTTTAAATAGTTCTAGGTTTTTGTGTCGCTACTTAAATGAAGTTTCCTATGTAATCATAAATCTATTATGCCTAGTTTAACACAAGTAATATTAGTACATTCATTCAACTAGAGTTTTTATTACAGTTATGTTACATCTTCAAATGCTCTTTTACTAAACCACGCCATTCAACTGTAAATGATCGTTTTCCCTAATGACCAGAGTAAACATATAATCAAGGTTTCATTTTGGTCATGCTTTATTTCTAACTCACATCCAAATACTGAGGAATTGAAAGTTTTCACTTTTTCTTAATATATTGTACATACGATTGCCGTCCATGATAAAAACTTGTATTAGTACAGTAATCGCAACTAAATTTTCTATCACTACTATTTATATAAACAATATATATATAAATAATATAATATATATATATATATATATATATATATATATATATATATATATATATATATATATATATATATTATATATATATATATACTTATATATATATATATATATATATATATATATATATATATATATATATATATATATATATCACTGATAAAAGTACTGCTTTCATGACATTATACGAATCATTAATTGATGCTAAAATCACTCAGACGAGAAAGGTTTCGTTATTCTTTGCACATGAAGAATATAATCTACTAACAAAATACTACATAAAACGGGCGCTATATTCAAATGATACTGGCAAATTATAACAAATTCATGTAGTACGTCAGCGTGAAGGCAGCTATCTAAATGACATAAAATAAAATATATCAAGGTTACTCCAACGACAAAATGCATATTGCACATATATATTAGGAATATATTTTACAATTAAACCAATTATGAATTATCTGCTTACTCTTGTTCAACTTGTTCTTTGCATCCTATATTACATGACATTATCATAAAGCAATTATTACGACATAGTATGTAATGGGAATCGAAAATTCGGTGGTCAGCCTCCCTTCAGGTTAGAAATGAAAGCATGCTAATATAAAAAAAAATGGTGAAATTTTCGTCAACCAAAAAGACGTTCGAAGTAAAAAAAACATGTCATAATCTACAGTACAGTGCAGGAGAGACAATTCTTTCCGGCGGGTCATTCAACCCTGATCGACTGTAACGTCCAGCTGATTGCTGTACAAAATGGGGCTGCAAGGTCTTCAAGAGGGATTATCCTGATTATGGACTAATTCCTGGATTTATAATCACGCTATCACACTCCCCTCTGACACCTGACATGCTTCTTTATTTACGTCGCCTAATTTTCTATAATCAGATAAAACAATGAGTAAATATATTGGAAAGTTTTCTGATTCCATATTAGCAATTTCATGCTGACTTTCATACACCGCACCGATAAATGTTCACTGATTTATATACAGGCCTATACATACATATATATATATATATATATATATATATATATATATATATATATATATATATATATATATATATATAATATATATATATATATATATATATATATATATATATATTATATGTGTAAATCTATATATATATACTGTATATATGTATGTGTATATGTACATGGTGTAAATCTATATATATATATATATATATATATATATATATATATATATATATATATATATATATATATATATATATATACAAGATTTGTAGGTACTAATGTTATCATTATCTTCTTAATATAATAAAGCAGTTTATATAAATAATGAACCATTCCATATTCAGATATATTTTTCTATAAAGTTCAAATATTTTTAACAAACCTTTTCAAATAGTATACAATGGACAACAAGTAACCACACAAACGTAATTACTCCGTATCATGTTTATCTCCTAAACTAAAAAATTCTTATATGCGTATTACCTCAAAGTTCACAAGCTACTACACCCTAAAAGCTAATGATATGCAAAATTTGTTGCGTAAGCAAGGGGCTTTATTATGATAAATGATTACTAGCCATTCACCATGAGCCACATATCTCTGTAATTAAGACGTAAGGAACATATCTTTTCAAATCACATTCCACAGCACAAAATTCTATCTAAAACACAAATCTAGTATTTAAATTTCTCTTGATAACCGTATCTTTACATAACTATGCAAACTGCGATGTGATGAAAACTATTCTGAACCGCGCAGAAAACAAAGAGGTTAATAATCATTAGTGTTTATTATTCTTCTCCTCTTCGCTACCACAGACTCCTCATTTTTGCAGCCCTCCAGCTCATTCCCATTCCTTGCTGCATTAGTCTTGCAAATGGATGTGATATTTCCATCCACCCTTGTACTACTCATTCTCCTCTATTCTCAGTTATGACGACTTCTATCGGTCTTGTTAGTTCAGCAGAATTTCTTTTCATATTTTTTTCACATTCTTGAGTGGTGAAAGCTCCTCTCCCCTCCCCTGCAAATGATCACTTCTCTTTATCAAGTTCCTTAACTTTTTCCTTGGGATGATTTATTTCTTAATTTTTCTCCTGCTTTCGAGACCTCTTTCTTTCTTGATTTTTTCTCTTGCAGCAGCACATTCCAAGGAAGTTGCAACAGCTGTTTTTCCTAAAGAGATTAGACCTGGTATAACAGGCAACATGAGTACATTCCCATCTCCCAGATCTTGGATAGCACCTCTGATACGTCGGTACAAATTCACAAACTTTTCTGATAAAAGGAAGCTTGCAACAGAAACTTCTCTCTCTTATTTTCAGCGACTTCTATCTACTCCATGCAAAACCATGAGCAAGGTCTATGTTCAGTTGTCTTCGTCACCTTAGGCGTTATACCACTCTATTTTCAGGTAGGCCTCCTAACTGACTCACCGTCAACCCATCTTTTTCATATATAGTGATTTATCATACAGACATTGTATGAAAAGGAGACCCTGAAGCTGTGACTGATGTAAATGCCTGTCCCAATAACCATGATTTTTTCCTGTCAAGCTTTATCATTGAAATAGTCACTCAATCCGTTATTTTGAGAAGTCCGGGCTAGGTAGCCACTGGTATCCCAGAAACAAAGGAAGTTTCTCATCAAAACATACGGCAGTGGAAAAAGTCATCATGAGTCACAAATCTCCTAATGTAAAATGATCTCACAGCGGAAGTAAGGTGAGGATTACGGATTACAGATCAGGATTAATGCCGTGCCAAACACCACAAAATATACTTCAATGATGTTATTCATGCTGAAGTGGTGAAGCACACCTCTGTACTGTAGGGACAGTTAAAGCCTTCTTTCAGCACTTGTCCAATACCCACACTGATGAGAATACCATTCCAAATTTTACATATGAAAAACTAGGCTCAATGAAAAATAAGTATTAGTAGCATTTTAATGACTTCCCGACATCCAATTAAAAAAAAGCATAGATAAGAATGAAATTCTACAATAAATGTAGCAAAACATGACTAACACCAAAAAATGGTTTATCTGAGTCTGGAATTCAGTTTCTTTGAAAACGAAAATATTTTGAAAGCTTCGCTTACTGCAATGCTCTATAAAAAAATTATCTTTACACGAAGAGCCCACCTGTGTTCTACGTCATGTTCTGTGTCATTACAATAAATATTACCACTTTAATCGTTAAGATTTCCATAATTCGATGTTTTCTTAGACTACAAGGTTATGTATTAGAATTATAATTTAACATTAAGATAAAGCTTCTATTCCCTACCGGTTTTAACACAACTCTAATTTTTCCCCATCTTCATTTTGAGCAACTCCAAGAGAGACGACTGCAAAAGACTTATAAACAATTTCCCATAATATGTTGGTATTCAATCAGGAATTTGAATATAAAACATTCCATACTTAAGACCGTCAAAAAAATATGTTAAACGAGAGAGAGAGAGAGAGAGAGAGAGAGAGAGAGAGAGAGAGAGAGAGAGAGAGAGAGAGAGAGAGAGAGATATTTGGAATATCACAGCAATGACTAAAACAAATTCGTGAATTTATTCGTTAACATCTCAAGATTAATGATTATCATTCTAATGACTGGGAAATATTTCAAAAAAATTAATCAATTACAAAACGCAAAAGATGCGTCCAGTTTCATGAAGTGTAACAATTACATAATACTGGAAAAACAATTATCCATTACTTCCTGCTTTAATTGGGACTTCCAGCTGACGGGTTACGAAGGGACTGGCAAATGACAATGCTATTTTGAAAGACAAAAAAAACGAAGAATAAGAGACTTAAGAAAGAACGGAGAAAAGACAACTAGAATATGAGGAAATATGTAAAATACATGGGAAGGAAACAGTGTTACATGAGAACGAAGCAATGCACAAGTTAAAAACAGATTTTAAAATCCTAACCACGCCGGAGTAGAGAACATTACATATTACTATTATCAAGATTTTACGCAACGACTTCTCATCGACATTTGCACTCGAAAGATTAGAGCAACTTACACGCTCAAGAGATTCATGCATGAGATTTGCTTAACAAAGCAGTCTCAACTCCATTTTGCTTATAATTCTTTTGATTACAAGTACTGTACAAAGCCCTTTCGTGTGGACCATGCAATGTAACATGCACGTGAAGGCTCCCGGCACAAGTAGCTATAAAATGATGAGCAACCTAATAAAGACCCCGAACCCCTTAAGGGAAGGAGGTTGCATTTTACGGCCCTAATTAGAAAGGAATTTCTTATGCACAGCTTTAAGTAACAGACACCACTAAAATAATATAACAATGCTGCAAGACCTACTAAAACTGCCTCAAGTCCTGAAGAAACGAGGCTGTACCTAGCAGCGCTAATTAACAAGTGACGTCTGAGTGACCCTTTCACAGCAGGTATATTCGGAATATGTTTTAAGTGCTCGCACCTTGATCTTTACCCGGGGAAATGGGGATTTGCCCTTGTTAAATCAAACAGTTTTAGAGTTTACCAGATAGTCATGATTTTGCTTTGGTTACGTAATCTAACATTAGCTTAGTCTGACAGAAACACAAAAAGTGAAGTAAAAGCATCTGACATTTCATTCTTAAAGCTCTTAAATGCCGTTTGCCTCTGTAACTCTTAAAGGACAGGAAGAGTGCCAAAACAAGGGAAGCTATATCTGACATTGTTCTAAAAACAAATACCAAACGTTTGACGGATTGATGAATAACGCGTATATTTAACGGATGAATACAGTTTTCCACAAACAACATATGCAAGAATACGCAATATCTGTCTTAAGGGAAGAGAAAGAAAAAATTCACTCCAAGGTTTCCTCACTGTTCTATTTTTATGTTTCTTTATTCACGTCCTTTTCATTACCGTAATATCTTTGAAAATTATATCAAAACTCTATCTTTAAATGTGCATGACACATCAACTAAATCAAAGATCTCTGCGAGTTTCATTTACAGTTGCAAATGAAATTTACTACACCTGTAAACTTTCAGCACTCTCCAAAAAGTATTTATAGTTCATGTAGATAATATAAGTCATGTCATACGCAACTGCAGCGGTTTTTTGTTTTTGTTTACACTGCACTTCCGTCTTCTTCATATAAAAGACGAAAGGACTCATGAGCATGATTCTTACCAGGAATCACAGAAATTCCAAGTGTGTAATGAAACATTGAGCAATCCACACATCACGGCAACAGCTATTTCTAGGTAGTCTTCTTTAGGTAAAAGTCATTTTCTGCAGTGAACTCTCAATATATCTATATATATATATATATATATATATATATATATATATATATATATATATATATATATATATATATATATATATATATTTATATATATATATATATATATATATATATACATATATATATATAATATATATGTATCATATATATTCAATTTGGATCATAGACTTTGTAGTGACAAGCGCATCCAAAAAGTGTGAAGAAATCGAGAAGCTAAGAGGGCACTGTATTTATTACAATTACATACATACCGTGTAGTGATCAGTAGATTCTATATGTATGTATATACATGCATACATACACACTTCATATATATATATATATATATATATATATATATATATATATATATATATATATATATATATATATATATATATATATATATATATATATATATATAATATATATATATATATATATATATATATATATATATATATATATATATATATATACGTGTGTGTATGTATGCCTGTCTGTATTTGTGTGTGTGTGTGTGTGATACACAAACAGTCACACATTCCCATCAAGAAAATGGTCCGTTTTTCTTTCAGCGAGAGCAAAGAATGATCAACTGAGGAGTGAGGAAATCGTTTATTAAAAGATCACGGGGTCACGCACAGGTGAAAACGACCATGACTCCTTGCATGTTCCTGCTTCTCCCTCGAGGGATATATATGATAGATTTCCTGCTACGTCGACTCACTCGGCAACAGCAATTTAATTCATGGTGCTGTGACAACATATATAAGGTCGTCGGTTCTACGTACATATATACAGGTATACCTAACACGTTGGTTAGGATGTCTTGCTTTGATGGGGCGCATAGTTTTTTTTTTTTTATCAGTGTCTTACTCAGAAGAATATTTGTTTATGGAATATCTATTTTACCTTCTTATACCGATAACTAAGTGCTTGTAATACCTTTAAACTTTCAAGAATCACACAAAGAGAGAGCAAAAGAGATTTCATTCATATAAATAACAATGAAACTATATTAACTTAATCCCTCAAAACATGAAAGATACTACTATGCAACAAATATACATTAACATATCCCATTACACCAACTGCAAGTTAACTCAGCAATTCTACTTTTGAAAACCAGGCCGTTTAAACTATACTGATAATATCTTAGTCTAACGAGAGAGAGAGAGAGAGAGAGAGAGAGAGAGAGAGAGAGAGAGAGAGAGAGAGAGGATCGTCAAAACTGCACGCCAATGCACAATTCTCATCTGAAATAACCTTACATCTGCGAACCACAAACTTCTGTGGGTATTTGTCCTTTCAGTCAGTGCATGAAATAATTCGGTAGAACAAAAACCATCAGTTTTCGTAGCGACCTTGAATCTCAGGCCTCGGAACTAGTAAGACCTGAGCACAAGATCTGGAGAGTACATGTAGTCGCGATCCTACTCAGCGTAAAAGTTGCCGGGATTCCCCGAAAATAACCTTGTGTTCCCCGCTGGACTCCCCTTCACCTTACTTTTACGTTCCCAACTTCTTCCATTTCATTTTCACTTGAAAAATCCACTGCATCCACCTTATTCCTGTGCAGCTGATTGAAAGATGAACCATTAGTTTGGGACATTGGACATAAGAAAGTGTTCAGTATTTTCAATTCTATTGCTTTATTTTAGAAGATTTGTTAATGAGCAGAGCAACACCAATAAGTTACTGCTGTGTAAACGAATACTCCGTATTCTTAATTTTCAGAGGGAGAATGGCATTTCCGAGGGATTTACGCTTACAGCGAAAGCCGACGACCTTGGTTTTGTAAATCTAGGAGGAACTTCCGCAGTATTTACAAGAAAACAAAGAAAGGAATAGATTTTGGATTCACAGAAGTAAAACGACTTTGGATTTTCCGTCACTATTTAGTGTGAGACGCTAAAATAAACTTATAAGTATAAAACAAAGTACTTGGTTTCCACCAAGATACCATCGTTATGACCACCAGGAAATCTAACACTGAACACAGGAAATGTCTAGCCTGAAGAGAAGGAAATTTACTAAAAAGAATATCTCATTAAAGTGGTCTCTCTTTATGTCAATTAAATTACTAGAAAAATTCATACTTACAACACAATGTACAGGAAATTCCTTCATTTTAGTTTTCTGTAACAGACACTTTTTCTGTCCACCCTCAGATCTTAAAAACTACTAAGGCTAGATCATCCTCCCTCCAATCACCAAACTTACCAACTGCAGCCCTCTAGCCTCAGTAGTTTTTATTTTATTTAAGGTTAAAGTTAGCCATGATCGTGCGTCTGGCAACGTTAAAGAACAGACCATCACCGGGCCGTGGCTGGAAGTTTCATGGCCCGCGACTCATACAACATTATACGCTGTACAGAAAACTCGATTGCGCCGAAGAAACTTCGGCGCATCTTTTACTTGTTTTCTTTCGTGAGCGAACGCTACTAAACGGCAAGTGTATAGTATAACAGTGAGAAAGTCAAGTCAGTCTGTCAGTAAGATTTCCATTACTTACAGCACTTCTTAAGAAGCAGCACAGGAATGACAGAATGAATATGTAAATGAATAATTAACGCTAAACAAGGGTTTCCCTCGGGGCATTATCATTATCACAACGCGTCTGATGAATGCTGATGAGTGAGAAAATAAAATCCTCTCATTTTGCGCATTAACGCAATTCCGCAGTTGTCGTCTTGGGTCCCAGAAAGACACAGGCAGCAAGAGAATACACAACTTCTTAAACGGTTAAACAATGACTGACGAAAAGTATTCTTTAAAAATCACGTGCAAATCAGTTAAAAACAACGACAATACATTTATGGTTACAAATTCTTGTTGATCACCATGTTCATCAACATCGCGTTCACAGCGCGCAGACTACGCACATTGCTGATTTACAGTTAAAAAAATTACTATTACTTAACCACACCTACACAAACGTACATACGAAATTTGGAGATGAATTTAAAGATGCCAGACTGAATTTGGATGTATCATTCGTTATCACAAAAAGCCAGAAAGTCTCAACAACCTATGAATATACTCTTTTCTTAAAGCAGAGAAAGAATATACTTATTAGTGACAGGATATAAATAAACTAGGAAAAAACTTACGTCGTTTTATTCCCGACTCTCTTCGCACAGGCCCCATTATTCTATATAAAAAAACTTAACTGTTTCTACGAAGTATTATACTTCAATGTCACTATCGCCATACGAAAAACGACAAAAGAGCAACAATATATATTCAAATGTATAAGCCTGATTCTACGACGCAACGCTGGACTTTATCATAAACAACAAACAGCATTATTATTTAGGCAATAAAGATACTGTATTTGTAAAGTAAGACAGCGACGCCTTACAGCTGAATATTCATAATGAGACAACTTGAGTGTCGATTTATTTTTTCCTGAAGTTCGTAAAAATATATAAGCAGATATCTGGAAACGAAGCTCAAACTCATATTTCCCCTAAAACCTTCTGAATTAGAGACATCATCTCCATACCCAAAACCACGACAAAGAACGCCATCTCACTCTTGCCTGACTCTACGTTCAACCTTCCATAGAAACAAAGTCCAAAAAGTCCCAGGGAAAAGCATTTCAAGGAGAGCCACCGACAAGCTAAGCTGCTGGATGTCTGGCCATCAACAGGCCCAGGTGGCCACGCCTGCAACCTGAGACAAAAACCAGCTGCAGAGAAAGTGGGGCTGCCACCGCAACCAAGTCATTACAGGATATTTGAACAGTTTCCCACTCTTCGTAATGGCCGCTCCTCGCTAATGGCTAACAAAATGGATAGGATTTTTACGGGGAAATACGTTCCATCTCCCAAACTGTATCGGGTTACTAAATGGCAAAGACGGGACGATAGGTGGGGTAAAACAGGCACTATAATGAATTACTTTTGGAATTAGCCGAGACGAAAATTACGGAAGTATGAAGTTTTGAGTTCGTTTACATGTACTTGGGCGTATTTAAACTTTTCTCTCTCTCTCTCTCTCTCTCTCTCTCTCTCTCTCTCTCTCTCTCTCTCTCTCTCTCTCTCTCTCTCTTTAAACCAGATTTCTTTAACCACTTTCAGTCACAAAAATTGAAAGTGAAAAGCTAATTTACATATTTTGAAGAGTTGCAAAAGAACAACTTTCAGAGATAGGAAACTTTCTTCTCGGGAGGAACTGGCGAAAAAGCAAGATGAAACATTATCATCTTTGGAAGTACCAGCTATCCATTCCTGGTTATCACAGGGAAATCAGCTAGAACTTGGGAATCAACTTCACGGCCTTTCTCAACGTCCTGTTTAAACAACCGAGAATTCACAGCTTACAGATAAAATTCTCATACATCAGCGTCACACAACTGAAAGATTTCGATGTTTGGTTCAACTTTGGGGCAAAGAATTTTCACATCTAGATGAGATTAATGTTGAAGAGAGAGTGTTTCTGGTTAAAGATGATAGTTTATCAAATGGTTATGTCAAATGTAAGTCCAAAAGGCAGCAGAAGAAAACATGAACGTACGTTTGAACTTTGCACGATCAATTCCTAGAATATTTCCGTCTCCAATTCCAAAGATCGAAGAACTTTTAATTACATATTCCAATTCCAAGTTAATGTTACTAAATAGTAACTAATACATCACACTTGACAAGAGACATACGAGTACTCCCATATATGTATTAAATTTCCAACATTCGTAACGTATATGCACATATACTTTATACATATATACATACATACATATATATATATATATATATATATATATATATATATATATATATATATATATATATATATATATATACACACACACGAAGGGGAGCAGACACTCAAGACAGTAGACATAATGGAGCTATGGAAAGGCATTCTATTTTCTATCCATTTATTACCCTCAATCACCAGTCACCATCAATCCAACTACTCATTGCATAGTTTGCTCTTGTTTTTAGCCTCTGTGTCTGTGCTCCCCCCCCCCCTCCTGTCCTGCATTTCTTGTTAGCCTGCTTTAAGCTAGCATTGTGGGTGGGTGTTTTGTGGTTCTTGCCTCTGCTATTGTTTTTTTTCCCTTTGTCCTGTTTTTTAACTGCTAATATGGTGCCAATAATTATGTAATGTGTATATCTCTTATCTTTTATACGAAAATACTGTGTATTTTAATCGCTATTTCAGCCTGGAAAATGTATCAAGCGATACGAAACGTCGGCTTCTTAATAAACGGATAGAAAACAGAATGCTTTTCCACAGCTCCATTATATATATATATATATATATATATATATATATATATATATATATATATATATATATATATATATATATATATATATATATATATATATATATATATATATATATATATATATATATATATATATATATATATATATATATGTGTGTGTGTAT
>NC_089750.1:22487552-22512552 GCF_040412425.1 Macrobrachium rosenbergii
GTAACCATACTATGGCCCCATATGGCAGAGACGACAGCCTTGAAGTACCGTTTTAAACTCTATGAATGTTTTTGTTAACAGGGTAGACGTTTTAAATGTAGAAAATAAGTGGAATATTTTTTAAACATTTTCCCCTGAAAATAAATTAATGACTGTGAAACACAAAAAATGAGTGACCAAGCAAAAATGTTGGAACCCCAAAACAAGATAAGAAACGAAAGATTAGAGAGAGAGAGAGAGAGAGAGAGAGAGAGAGAGAGAGAGAGTTTTGCTTTACACTATACAATGAACACTCCTAAGACAACAGCCTTTTGAAGTAAATCATTTTGCCACTACTGCTACTTTTACTATTACTACTTCTGCTTCCTCTATTAATAACACTAACCATAATAATCAGAGCTCAGGTACAGCAAAGGAAATATCGGGAGAACTGTTAACAAAAGGAAAAGGGCAACTCGAAAATCTCCCGGAAATAATTGGCCTAATATCGAAGTACACTCAAGATTGGGCTAATGGAACGAATCCGAGACGGTCACTGCTCTCTAGCTCGTATGACCCATTTACGTTCCTCTGGATTTACGCCGCGTTTCTGCTCTCTCTCTCTCTCTCTCTCTCTCTCTCTCTCTCTCTCTCTCTCTCTCTCTCTCCAAACCTTGCCCTTGCATTTTCTCTATTCTCCTTTGCATAATTCTGCTTTCTTTCATCTTATTCCCACTGCTTCGTTTAGTATCTTAACATGTGTTTAGGCACTAGTAAACAACTACTTAACATGTGTATAGGCACTTAGTAAACAATTACTTAACATGTGTATAGGCACTAGTAAACAATTACTTAAAATGTGTATAGGCACTAGTAAACAATTACTTAACACTGTATAGGCACTAGTAAACAATTACTTAACACTGTATAGGCACTAGTAAACAACTACTCAAAATGTGTATAGGCACTAGTAAACAACTAAATAAATATGAAAAAAAAATTTACTCTCGGAAAAAGTAACTGGATCGGACAACCTCAGGAAATGCAGAGATAATACTTCAGATATACATTTTACGTGTTTAATGATATCTTCACTGCTAAAGAGGGAAAATTATCTAAATGTCAAATTATGACGCTGTCTACCTTTGTAAGATGTGAATAAGAAACAATAACAGGAGAAAAACAATCACTTTCTTGAAAATGACTGCATTTTGACAAATAAATATGCGTATGGTTTATTCAAGCACTACTGCTCATGGTGTGGGAGCAACTTTACAACGTCTAAATCCTTCTCGCACCTTTTTCCACGCACACCACAGTCTCCCTCACCTCCTCTTTCCAGACTTCAGTTCTGAGCATTTCCTCTATTCTCCCTCGGAGAGAGAGAGAGAGAGAGAGAGAGAGAGAGAGAGAGAGAGAGAGAGAGAGAGAGAGCTTATGAACAGTTTCACTACAGTGGGGCAAGGATTACCTCGTCGAGGCCCTCTCGATTTGATGGCAAACATTTTGACGGAGGAAAGAACACACATCCAGTGTTTCCGTCTTTTTCTCTCTCTCTCTCTCTCTCTCCACCCAAGAAGTACCCCATAACTGTTGACCAACAACTAGGTAACTAACGACCTGCTTTGATGAACATACACACAAGATTTTAGTTAACGTACCTATTCCTCCCCTCTTTTGCGGTTCAAGGATCAGATAAAGATTTTACAGTTGTGCTCTTCGCGCAAGCACCAAACTGTGTGTGAGAGAGAGAGAGAGAGAGAGAGAGAGAGAGAGAGAGAGAGAGAGAGAGAGAGAGAGAGAGGAGAGAGAGGTCGTTAAATTTTTACCTATCAAGAAGAGAAATTGTCCGAACGTAGATTGCACTCCTAGATAATAAACTATCCCTTTTTCATTTGGCAAGACATTACTCGACTGCAATGCTTTTCAAATATTGACGCAAGATTTACGTTTATGCCGCAATAATTCACTCACTCTGGCACCCCACAATCTCTGGGCTGGTAGCTGATAAATACGAAGCACTGCCGGCTGAGGTACAAATGAGATTTTATTTCCCAAAATTAATGGGCAGCATACAAGACGTCCTGGTTGGGAAAACAAATTCTTTATTTAAAATGAAACAGCGGCTTACTTTAGAAAGAAGTAATTTTCATTTTTATATGAAGAAAATTTTATCTACATGGACATGACTATGAACAACTCTGCTCTTCACATACAAAAATTAAAAAAATTTTTGTACGTGAATGTATATGTATACATACATACATACGTGTATGTGTATGTATATGTACATACGTATACATGTTAATTTCCAGCTTATAGTCTCAAAGTTTTCAACCAAGTAGATCTAACTGTAACCTGCTACTGTCCCCATAATGATAAGCATCTAAAAATCTTGGAATATATACATTACATAAATAGATCTCTTTACTTATATAGATATAACATAGACATACACATGTATAAAACTATTACATATATACATATATATACAAACATTATATATATAATATATATAAAATGACGCAGGCAGACAAGGTCACGAAAGATGCAGCATCTTTTAACATTGAAATCAGCAAAATATATCTAGTTAACTACAGTACTCTAGCGTAGCAACTGGAAAACTACTGACCACCTGTCCATTTTTAACCTTAGACTGTTAGGAAATATATCAACGACCAACACTAAAATTAAACTTTTACTAAACAAACACATGGCTTCTTAAATGACTGTTATCATGGTTCTTTACTTACATGAACAATGCTATTTCATCTTCATCTTGTGCAATAGTGGTGGCCGAGAAAATTAGCCTCAGCAGGAGGGCACAAATTCACACGTCCGGCTAAAGTGGTAATTTTTTTTTACCACTGTAGGTATAAGGATACGATAAAGTTTTAATATCTTTATTTATGAATAAGAGACCGAGACGGACATACTTGTCCCAGTCGGTCTCTGTCACTACAAGAGAAGTGTTGATTAATGATTCTGAAAAAATAAGAGGCCGAATGGTTTGAGGGGCTGATCACAACGGCTGACCTTCAAGTTCTTGAATTCCACACAGTATGGGAAGCTGTGAAAAACTGCAGCGGAAAACATTGTAAAGAGAATGGAAAAATAATGGGCAAATTAGTTTGCTATGCATTGTGCTCAAGAGTACGCACTATCTGGAGAGAGAGAGAGAGAGAGAGAGAGAGAGAGAGAGAGAGAGAGAGAGTGTTGGAAGGCAAATGATCTGGTCATAATCTTTATTTCCTTACCCTGAAAGCGTCAATCTTCTCCCCGAAGTAATCTAGAAATTCGTCTAGAGTAGACGGAGGATCAGGAAGGCCAGGCACCGTCCCTGACCATTTCTCTTGCAGAGATGTTGAACCCCAGTGTAAGCCTGACAGTCTTACCATCGTTTTTGCGGTTAGTTAAAATGTCAATGCACTGAATATTTTCCTCGGTTAAATTTGGGACACTGATGAACTCAGTGATATTTGTCTAATTGGCTTCTGTTATTTTAGCTATATATCATACGTCCACTTTTTTTACATGTCTGCACTGCAAACGTTCACTGTTCATAATCACTTAAGACAGAATATTCACCTCTAATCTACTGAGAGGTGCGATGACTCAGTCAAAAGATCTTAAAAATCCCGACATTAAATTCAAGAACGGTCAAGTCAACTCGACTAGGGATATTTCATATGCCATATCACGTCTTTACCGTCATGGGAATCCCGTGAAGATGATTACAAATGGATAGGTAATGTTTACATCCGCCTCTGCTGTCGAATGCTTCACCATTTAATTTCAACACTTCAACTCTATTCATTCATTCAACAATGCTGAAGGGTCTTGCCGGAAACTGTATGTCCTAGTCATTGAATTTCCTCAAGACAAAGTCAAGCTTCAAAAGAACTGAACCCTCCGGAACAACGTCCGTTCTATAAGAAATTTTTTGTCAAGAAAAGCGCCAAGATTTCCAACTGTTTATCATCACAAAACATGTAAACAGAGCAGTTTGGCGAAGTTTCAAACCGCCTTTAAAAAGAACTTCAGTGCTCTTGCTCTCATGACCCCATTCAAACAAAGCATTTTCTCTGGACCAAATGACAGTCTGTTACATTAATTTGTCATGCACACTCAAATATTTTCAGACTGAATTGATTGCATCCTTGGTGTTCAGGCAAATGATTATTTATTCGATTTCGAAAATTGAAACATCACTGAATTCATGACATTTTCAACAGTCTCCTAAATAATAAATTAATTCATTTAAGATTTCCGCGCAAATGTATGCAGCTCTCATGTACCTGATCGCTCTCTGGGAGGCAGATCTGAAAATTACAAAAACACGCTTCCAGTCACTCAAGTTCTAGCAACCGCTCTGTTCTTGCAGGTATTAATTACCCGCAGCAACTGCCTTGAAATTCCAGTTCCAAACTTCAACTTCTGTCGTTTCCTCTAGTCATAGAAATTTCCAGGTCATTTTCTTTCGCGGCACTAGCTCGAGCGAACTTCCTTTCAAATCCATAGCACCTGAATATCTTGTACTTTTCGCGTATCACTTTCTGAAAGTTCTCCGACTTTTGAACGTCACTTTCTTATGAACGACGGGTAACGAGGACGACCTTCTTCACCAGACATGGTGCAGGTACATGTACAACCGTACAGAGCTACTTCAAGCGAACATATACTGTGCAGGCGGCATAAGAGCGACGAGAGCTCGCTGGAAGTGTGGGGGGAGAAAGTCACAATTATGTTCGACAGATGGTCCGACTAACGATATCCAAGGGGGACGTAGCAATAAATAATAAGAAAACACGACTCAACTCTTTCTTAGGTTTCCTGAAAAGTCGAATATGAATTTTTACCTGTCAGTTTTTGTACAGAAACCCTCAAAAGCTGAAGTGCATATTTAGTATTGCGTCAAGATATAAATATTTAGTCTCTTCCTCTTTCAGATGAGGGAGGAAATTTACAGTATATTAAAATAATGGCATCGATATGTGTTAGTGAACCTGCAACAAAACTAATCAACTTCTGTGAGGAGCCTTAGAGCTGCTTTAACTACGCAAGTGCTTAGGTGGATGTTGGGCGGGTTTGTCATCCGAAAAGATCAAATCAGAATCCGGAAGAGAAAGCAGCTAATCCAGTGATTGAGAATGAGAAAACTACTTCCTAATAGTTCTCTGTAATTTCTCTTCCTTTCCCCAAGTCTATCAGTTCCGAATCAGACTGCTAATTATTTCCATTTGGTGTTCACTAAGCTTCAATTAGCAGAGATTATAAGGTGTTGGATAATTAGCTCTTGACAAGGTAATCATCGTCATTCAGTTCCGTGGGTTGTGCCTATCTTACGCTTTTGAACCGGATAGAAAATGCATAAAACTTTTAACAGTAGATAAATGAAAAATAAGTAATTCATTCGAGCCTTGCTGAAGGTTTGGATGGAACTTAGCGAATAATTTGCGAAGAAAAGTATCTGACCAAGAACCGACGAATTCCGAAGAAACCGCGAAAGTCGGGCGCGAAGCAATTTTGCTCTACATTACGGGGCTGGAACTGAATGAACGCCGCTGGTGCGGCATGAGGAGAGAACGGAAGAGGGAGAGAATAAAAGACAGTTAAGGGGGAATAGGTACATCTAAGCAGGAAATGGGTGGAAATGACAGCGATGGAGATTTAGTACAGATCAGAATGATTGTGGCCTTAACCACCTTGAATGGTTTTCTGTTGATACTGACTTTGCAATTGGTTTTCCTTGCCTCGACTTCCGTTAAAGGAAAGGAAGGGGATTTGAGGGCAATCCCTTGCCCGTACTACATGTATGGTTCTGGTGGGATCCAACCCTCACTCTTAAGTTCCATTTTGATGTTTCTGCTGTTTGTTCGGATAAGGAAGTGTTTAACTCTTGGAGCCACGGATCTTTTCTTGGGCTTGTATGACTTATTGTTGGTACATGGTATATTGCCTGCATTTCAATTAGAATTCTTTTAGCTATACAGCTGATCCTAACACAGGGGGGTCGGTGTTCAGTTGCTTTTGTAATTTTCTTATGCTCTTTCTGTCTGATCTTTTTGTGCCATTGACCATCTTTAGACATAGTTTCGTGTAACTTGTAGCTTAATTATTTTCCTGTTACTGACTCCTGACAGGGATACTCCACTTTTTCAGGAGATGAGTAAAATTCAAGGATTTGTGTAAGGGTGGTTTTTCCCTTGTCTTACAGCTTTTTCATGGGCGACTTCGTAACTCCATATTGTCGCTCGAGTTGCCAAGGGTATGTTCTCGTTTTCTATGTCATTTGAGTCTGGTGATCCGAGTTCAGAGATCCACAATACACCTTATTATTCCTTTTACGCCTTATCACACCTGCATGCAATCTTTGGGCAAGGGCCGATGCTGGCTTGGCTTAATTCAGATCAACCAACAACCTTGTCTTCCATCTCTTTTATTAATGATTATGTAACCCAGGATCATCGATCAAGTTTCTTAAGAAATGCTTTCGTTTTCTACGTCCATTTGAAGTTTTTACTTATTTTCTAGTTTGCCCACATTCCATAGTTTGTCGAAGTTCCTGGCCCGTTTTTACAACAGCATGCTTAGTTTTAGTTTTCTGTAAAAGAAAACTATTGAAATGGCTTTGTCTGCCAGCCCTCAGATCTTAAAAATTACTGAGGCTGCAGTGCTGCAAACTGGTATGTTGATCATCCATCCTCCAATCATCAAACACACCAAATTGCAGCCCTCTACCCACCGTAGTTTTTATTTTATTTAAGGTTAAGGTTAGCCGACACATCTTCACTTGCATCTGGGGAGCAACTGAGAGCTGCCCGGTCGTGGTTGAGAGTTTCATACTGCAGCACATCACGAGTTTCATACAGCATTATACACTGTACAGAAAACTAGTTTGCGCCGAAGAAACTTCGGCGCATTTTTTACTTGTTATTCTTCCTGACACCATCTGAGCATGAAACGTGTGCCATGACGTCTACGAATTGTGAGATAATTGTGGTGACGTGTATGGGAGGCTACCTGTATAATCAAGGCCACCGAAAATAGATCCATCTTTCGTTGGTCTTGGTATAATGCCGTATGAGCCGCGGCCCATGAATCTTTAACCAAGACCCTGTGGTGGCATGTCCTTCATCGTTATCAGATGCACGATTATGGCTAACTTTAACCTTAAATAAAGTAAAACCTACCGAGGTTAGAGGGCTGCTATTTGGTATGTTTGATGATTGGAGGGTGGATGATCAACACACCAATTTGCAGCCCTCTAGCCTCAGTAGTTTTTAAGATAGGAGGCCGGACAGAAAAAAAAAGTGTAGATGGACAGAAAAAGCCGGCACAATAGTTTTCTTTTCAGAAAACTACAAAGGTAATCAGGAAAGTAGGTAAATCAGGAAAATATGTAAAAACATTTCTAAGATTAATTTACGCACCACTCGGTTTCAGAAATTAGTCTGAACATTAAAAATTACATTTTTCCACTTCCGTGCGCAGCAGCAATTTCTGTGGCTCTGGAATCTCTAATCCTCTTATATGCTGTCAAGGGCCAATGATCTCTGATTAAAAGCTGAGATGATTAAAGATCACGAGTAAAGCAGCCACTTACAAAGAGAAAATCGACTGACGCAGCTAATGCTTTGAGATGTCTAGCTATATTGAGCTTTCTTCTTCTTCTCCTCCTCTTTATTTAATATAAATATACTAATGTAGATCAGGAAGTAAAAGTTAACTAACACTAATAACCAAGAATTAGCATAATGACAATGGAGCAAACCTAATCCCGCCATTAGTAAGATCCTACCCTGCGCATACAGTCATTGTTCATATGTAGAAATTACACCTTCATTGCAACAGAGGATCATTGCAAAATCATATTTCAAAATTAAGATAAGTGCATAGCATGCAGAAATTCATCACTGATGAATAATAGGTAATTGTATTAGAGCTTAAGAATTTGTCATTCTCAGCGACATTTCCCGCTATACTGGCAAAAGCCTAGAGAGAAAAACATCTGTTGTGAAGATGACACTGCAAGAGATATATATATAAATCTTCGGACAAAATATCTATTTCTTCTACAGTTATGATAGTCTGCTGACACACTACCGTGAGCCAACAGTAGCGTGTTTTTTTTTTTCTCATGCATTTCCGCAACGTAGGTTGTTGCTATAATTACACATGTTTTCTCTGAATAAATATGGACAGTCAAAATACGAAAGTATACAGTAGTCCTCTAGAATTTAATTAAAATCTAGATGACATCGCACCAACGGCCAAAAATTACAATCAACCCCATAATCTTGAAGCTATAAGAACGTCGTTTTTATTATTATTATTATTATTATTATTATTATTATTATTATTATTATTATTATTATTATTATTATAAAAAATAATTTGCCCACGAAGCTACCAAGAAACAGAACAGTTATCAGTAAAGATAGAAAAAAAAAAGCTTAGACAGAAGTGCAGCCGAACGCGTATACTACATAAGTATATATAAATGCATGAAGAACAAATAACAGTTAGGCATATCATTAATAAATTCAGCATAAAAGAGCACGGCACTTTAAAATGACATATTACGAACATCAATTACGTTACCAGGAACACAGTCTGTTAGTTTCACAGTAAAAGGAAGAGATAAAAAAACTTTAGTACTGGAGAAATAAATGTTGTGACACCTGAAAAATATGCATGATGACCTCAGAAATGAAGACCATGTACCCATTCAAGTACCATGTGCTTTAATAACGGAATCTGAAGTTCTCTATTGAAACTAAACTTAGGAAGCCGGTGGAGCATAAAATATTCCGAAGATGAACAAAAATAACTGCTGTTAGCTAAGGACAGGTTACTTCTTCAGGAAAACCTTTAATGGAATCTGAGATCTCAGCACGATGTAGGCAATATACTATTCAATTTTCTGACAGCTTTTAATGCCGTATAATCAGTGCGGCAGACAAGTAAACTTGTGATCTTCAGTAACATCAAGTATTGTTAATTCCTTGGAAATTATGGAGCACAGAGGAAGTATTGCATATGACCGCCTAATCTACAGCCTTGATTTGCCAATAATTACTCTCGTACCCGGAGCCTATACAGCTCAAAAATCCAATGTAATCTTTTTTCATGGCTGGCGGTTATTTCATTTCGCATCATAGGAGAGCGAATGACTGCAACAAGCGCACCATCATCCATGTAATGCACTACTTTAATTTCAATGCCAACAATTACGTCACCGGTTACTAAAAAACAAGTAGTCCCCGAACTCAGCCCTGTGGGAAACCAGACTTAGTTTGGATTACACAAAAAATGTGTTAGCAACACATCTAACCAGCAACCTATAACGAAGCCGTATGCACTGTCAAGGTTGTATTGGAAGATGCTTTGATAGATTCAAGTACCACTTTACTTTTTCAGTGAGCACTGCCTAAGCTCGAGTTGCTTTTATGAGAAATTATATAAGCTTTCAATAAACTGAAAACTATAGAAGATTTCCATAGATGACTTTGACGTTGTGATCGTGTTAACATGAAATAAGTTAACGTGTCGATTCTTTACTACGTACTTCTGATGTATCAATGAATAACCCTGACAAATGCTTAGAGTACATGATACTAACCCAAATAGTGGTAACGGTGCTTAAAGTTTAAGACGGAAGACGATCAGGATACTTGTGGTAACTTTTTTTTTATAATCGAAAGAAACCAGTAAATGGGGAGACAGGTGTAAACGTTAGCCTATCGGTGATATCAAGACAACTGACATCCTTGCTGCCTCGATCCACAAGGTTATATCCATTATATCCACAATCACAATCGATTTTTCAAATATTTAAGACAGTGTCCACACTTCTGGCACTAGGCAGTACATCTGTGAATAATGAGAAAATAAATCTTGAGATAAGCGAGAGAGAGAGAGAGAGAGAGAGAGAGAGAGAGAGAGAGAGAGAGAGAGGAGGCGACAATGATTAGCTTCCTCTTAATATGGTCAAGATGAAGACTGGAACTGATACAGTCAAATGAATATCTCTGCATGAGTTATGTTGACCAAAAAATAAGTTAAAGAATATAATATAAAAACAAAACTTTAAAAATAACGCCCCTTGATACACCCCCTTGGCATGCAAAGAAACTATATCATGAAAACTTCCTTCTTCGAAACCAGTGTCTCATAATTACAGGCTATTTGCCAGAGAGGAAACTCTACGACTTTACAGGAAAGACCTCCAGAAATAAAGAAAAACATATTAACGACACAACATACTTTCATAAAATGAACCCGTACATTCCCGTGATAAAACAGCAAGACAAGGTTAAGATACTTTCAGCACCAAGGTGGAATACAGTAATACTGGATCTCCTAACAAAGTATTTTGTTTTCACAAGGCTAAGATATTAATAGCTTGACCTCTAAGGAACTGTGTGTGTGTGTGTGTGTGTGTGTGTGTGTGTGTGTGAGAGAGAGAGAGAGAGAGAGAGAGAGAGAGAGAGAGAGAGAGAGAGAGAGAGAGAGAGAGAGAGAGAGAGAGAGTTAAATTCCATTATTTTAGTGACCTTCGCACTTTAAGAACTAATCGAGCTTTCTTTCCTCTTTGCCAATGGATGCAAGAAAACTACGTAAATGTACTGAATTCTCCAGATTTCATGATCTGACCAATTCTAGTGTCGTGTATATATATACTGTATATATATATATATATATATATATATATATATATATATATATATATATATATATATATATATATATATATATATATATATATATATATATGTGTGTGTGTGTGTGCGTGTGCGTGTGTCTGTGTAAAATGAGAGAGATAAAACATTCAATTCAAATTATTTAGGGCAACTGAGCATGAAACCGAAAAAATCATCCTGGAAAACAGCACAGGAAATTCTTATAATATGAACAACCATTAGATTGCATGACTACCTATCTACAAACAGCAGTTTCCCTTAGTGACGGGGTTTTCCGAGAAATACAGCAACAATCAAAAAACGATTCACTGCACAGGTTTTAAAACAATGACGTTACCATTCACCAACTAGCAGTTTTCTATCTCCCTCGCTTTCTGACTGGTAAATCATGTATCAATGCATTCGTTGTACTTCTTCCATTCCCTCTTCACAAACGAACACCTGTATTATATATACAAATGTAAATCCTTCGTCTAGCTCCTTCCATACCTTCGTATATTATTTCATCCACTTTCGCCGTTACATACTTTGCAAACAATTTCCACGACCACTCCAAGGGTGGCTTACTCAACAGTTATTTCATAAGACAGCATTATCCAATCTCTTTTAATAATGTATTTTAAGGCTACGTCATCAACCAAGTTGCCTAGTCTCTAAATGACCTTTAAATTTACCTAAGTCTTCGGAGCAACGACTGCTACCACACAGTTTTACTACTGATCTTTCGCTTGTCATCTAAATATGAGCCATTATACCGCCATCCCCAGCTCACTTGCTGTCTTACCATCAATCTCAACTTTCTATTATTTTAAACTCTAACCCTCACCAGTTTATACAAATTCCCAATTATTTCATCAACTTATACAACTTCCCATTATATTGACTTTACTTACTCTCCATTTCCGAAACTGTTAGTACTACCACAAAGAAATTCCGCTACTTGACTCGAAAAACAGTTCGGCATCAAACTAGTCTTGTCTTTCGTATTTCATTTCCTGCAATCTTTGCTCTCAAGTCAAACACATTGAATAAACAACCGACAGTATATTTCACTTTACAATTTCGTCCGCAGTAATCATCGTAATCTATACGGCTTTGCTTCGCTCAGGATATCGTATGCAAATGCAATAAGGATCAGTAACGCACTGGCAGTTTACTTTGGACCATAAACTAAATCTTTATCTTTGGCGATTATCCAAAAACGACGGCCATCATGCACATACAAGCGTCGCATAAATGAATCTCTCTCTCTCTCTCTCTCTCTCTCTCTCTCTCTCTCTCTCTCTCTCTCTCTCTCTCTCCCCTTTTCTAATTTTGCATTTTTCTAGCACACTCCATAAGCTTATAGCTTTAACCTTTCACCAGTATGAAGACTGGGTTTTGTTAAAGTCTCGCCAGAGAGAAAATCAATGACAAAATCCCATTTTTGAAAAGAATTCCGGCTGACTCCAGCAAACTCACAAGATAGATCCAATGCGGACAGAAAAACCAACCCAGCCGACCTTCAATTCATTTCCAATTTGACATTTAGCTATGATCGGCTCTTTCCTAAGGGATGACGGCTAAATTGATCATTTATTTAACGATCTGAAATACGTCGTCTTGTATATTTGCGCATTCGGTAACTCATATCTTATGCAAACTGAAGCTATCATCACCTTAAATGACATCTTTTCGTGATTTCACCTTTGCCTGTCGATCTGACACAGTTCTTTCTCATGAAATGGATAACATTTGCGAATTTAATTATTAAATTACCATAAACTGGTTTAAAATGCCAAACGGTTTTCCAAACCACAAATTAAAGCAATGTCATTTCAGGATTAAAATTAGCATTTCTATAATCACCAAATTAACCAAAAAATTAAAACTCTGCGTTAACATAAACGTCCGCAAGCAAGCATATGCTCAGCTAAAAGCAAAAATATCCGGCAGTGGTTTTTCAGACCTACTTCCTTGGTAGTCAAGTTCCTCTAATACAGCGTTGGACAATTACAGCTCCCGTGGCTAAAGTAATCACAAGAACAATAAAATTATATTTTACCACATTCGGACGACATATGACTTGGCCTCTCTTCTTACACTTTACCAGATCCCTGAATCTCAAGTTACCAATGTGAGATCAGATGAGAAGTTTGCCAAAAATAAATGGTCCAGTATGAATGCTGAATGCCGGTAAATAAAATTGCTAGAGCTGTTTGGACGTACTGTATAGTACAGTGGAGTAAAACTGCCTATAAAGATGAGAAATGTAGCGATGCATAAAAAAGGACCAAAAATGGAAGTGCTGTGAGATGGCCTGATCATGTGCAGAGAATGGAAAATCATGTTCCTAAAAAAGCGTATCATTTTATACGGTTGCCAGGAAAGAGAAGAGAAAGATGTGGCATGGGATGGAAAAACTGATTTGAAAAAGTACTGGACATTATGGTCTTTGAAATCCAAAAAGTGAGAGAGTGCATACAAAATATTTTTACAAGGCGTAGACTGTGCCTAAAGGGAGTTCGACTATAAGCTAATAAGCCTCCCATGTAGGGTACATGAATACGTCAACGAAGTGGATGTTCACTCTGCAGTTCGTATGGCCGTCACTGTTGGCTTGCTTTTCCTATGAAACGAACTATATCAGGAGAACAACTATTACTATTACACACACACAAACAATATATATATATATATATATATATATATATATATATATATATATATATATATATATATATATATATATATATATATATATATATATATATATATGCATATATATAATGTATATATTAACACACATACACACACCCATATACATATATAAATATAATTTATATATATACATATATATATTTACACACACACACACATATATATATATATTTGCATGGGTTGTATGTATTGATACGTATTTTCCTTTATCACCTCCTGAGGCGTCAGTCTCTCAATTCATTTCATCCCACGACAAAATACAAAAAATAACTCAGACGATTTTAAGGTCACTTACAAATTATTCACTCACACACACACACACACACACACACACACACACACACACACACACACATATATATATATATATATATATATATATATATATATATATATATATATATATATATATATATATATATATATATATATATATGTCTGTATGTATGTACTGCATGGGTTTTATGTATGTAAAAATATATTTTCCTTCGTCACCTTCTAGGTCCTTTGTCTCTCAGTTCATTTCATCCATGCGACAAAAATCAAAATCACTACTTTTAATTCAAAGCACGGCACCTGCAAATTATACCCTTATAAATGTCGAGTTACAGTATGAATGTAAACTGATGTATATTTACAAAAAATTCAGTTCTATAATTAATACCAATATCCAGCCATTGCCAAACTGTCAAGAACATCTGGTAAAGAAAAAATCAATTACCACAAAACTTTTTGTAGACAGCATTTATAAAAAGACTGGAAAAAAAAGACCAGGAACTGAGAGCAACTTGGGAAAGCGAACTTCCACCCTATAAGACGGCTCAAATTTTCCACTTGACTGAAAACAATTTTAAAAGATTTTTTTTTCTCCGCTTAAGAAACAAAACATGAAACTCGTTTGCACTGAAAAGGAAGTTAACGGAGAGACTACGGACTGAAGGTCTCGCTAAAACGAAATGAGTTCTGAGCGACCAAATACGCAAGGTCATTATTATAAAGCTGGCAATACACCTTTCTTGCGCGGTTTCTTTCATTTTTTTTTACTGCTGTTCAAGTTTCTATATATACCAGTACCAGGAAGTTCCTGGTCTAAACATATCTGAAAGAAAAGAAACAAGGAATTATGCAATGTCAGTGAGTCCATGGTAATATGAGCTTCAAAGCCTAAGGGGTGCACATAATACGCTATTTTAGTCTACATATATTGAAAACAGGCATTACAGTTGATTAATATATATATATATATATATATATATATATATATATATATATATATATATATATATATATATATATATATATATATATATATAATGCGCAACGAGCGTCTTCATACCTCCTTTAGAAAAATGCTAAAAATCAACTTGAAAAATTGAAAACCATTTTTGTGTGAAATTTTAAAGAGATGAACGCCAGTTCTGAATCTGAAGAGTCCTATATTCTTGTGATAAAAGATTTTCTTTTTATGTAGAGCAACTGCTGTATGTCCAAAATGCTTTTATGTCACAGTATGAAAATAGGTAATGGCAAGAGGAAATAGAATGGAAGTGCTAATGGACTCAGCCCTTTAAAGTTTATACGAGTCATTCTTAAAACTAACAAAGAAAACTGGACCCCCGCCCTCCAACAAAAAGATGATGACGGGTGGCCTTATGACGAGGATGAAGCGATACCAAGCAGAAAGAACTTATTTACAGATGAAAGAGAAGGCACAGGAGAGTCTTCCAAATACGTCATTACTGAGTACCACAGAGAGCTGGAGGAACTGCTGCAGAGCAGCAGCAGCCTGGAAACTGCACACTCTTTCTGAAAGCATGCTTGGTACCGTTGGTCAAATGATACTCCCAAATTGTGGGTTACCCATTGCCTCCACGCAAAATATATGGACAAGACTTTTGAAACTAAATTTCAACAGTTCTCTGTAACATTAGCCGGAAGTCTAAAGGTGTTCTCGTCAGAGAGACGGGAAAATATTTGTCTCGTAATGACCGCTTTTGTGCCAACACTAGAAAGTGTTGACTTGTTGTACTTGGAAAAAAATGAAAATCTTTATTCTTGGAAATTTTAGGGTAACCACTCCTAGCAAGTATTCATGATTGTCCAGTAATTTTTATACTAACCGTCACGGTCACGTATTGTAGCCCATTACTGCAAAATATGTTGCAAAATATATGCTTGTGACTGAAAATGTGATACAGACAAAAATATAGGAATTCATGGATACAGACCACGCAAAAGACTGAATAAAAAATGGGTATGGTAAAGTGCCTTTCATTTGGCCCACAGTAGCTGTTTATCATACACAAACAGTCTGAGAGAGTATCATAACAGAACCCCATTAAAAGTAACGATTTCGAGTATTAAGAGAGAGAGAGAGAGAGAGAGAGAGAGAGAGAGAGAGAGAGAGAGCTTCTGCTGGAGTGATTTGTTGTACCTATTGCTGCTGCTTCGAAACTATTTCTCATTTGCGTCTCGTCTAAACCACACGTCATCGCCTGTGACCACACTTATACACTGCCTAGGAGTTTTAAGAGTCTCCTATTATTCCAACTCAAGTATGATGGATATATAATGAAAGTTCTCGTGATAGTTGATCACACGGCTCAGCATGGAATCAGTAAAGCAAGTCTTAATCTACCTTTAAGGATGTGGTGTTGTTGTAAATCTGGGCTATTAAGATTTATCAACTGGACCACCTGTTGTGAAGCACATTTTCCTTTTTTTTTGTTTGTTTGTTTGTCTGTTTATCTGCTGCGCTTCTCTTTCTTTTTTTCTCATTAGCGCCCTCTTAAGCCTTTTACAAGACAGCTTAATCATTTCTAAAAGATGTTAAATGTGTAAACACATTAAGCAAGGTGTCTTATCATGTATAGCGCTTCCACAGATTACACAAATACTCATCAAATGTCCAGAGAAAAAAAATTACAAAAACTGATTCAAGTTTACTAAGAAATATAAAATCAGAAAGCATAGGTCACGATATTTCACGCTGGCACAAGTCATGCCGAACTAATTTGTCATAATGTTCCTTGAACTGGAACTACTTTGAAATTTATCTTAAGAGTGAATCTCGCATATCATGTTACAACGTGAGAAGCGATACCAAGCCAGTACTAGGTATTGCTCACAGTAGGAAACATCTAAAACAAGCCAATGCTAGGTATTGCTCACAGTAGGAAATATCTACAACAAGCCAACACTAGGTATTGCTCAGAGTAGGAAATATCTAAAACAAAGAGTTTACGCAACGAATTTCAGATTTACCTACTTCTCATATATCCCTAGTTCTACTTAGGCCTCCGTTTCCATATAGTCAGTGATTAATACTGAAAACATAGGCATTTCTGCTCATCAAAGAACATCGCCTCCGTATTGCTCAAACGCAGCTAATGAAGTGCCTGTATGACCTGAACTTAGGGCATAACTTGTTCATCTCTTTATTATTTCCTTTCACTTACTATCAAGATGAAGTTAACTTGGATTCATACAAAGCTAAACCAGCGAAGCTCATAATAACTTCATCGAAAAACATACTCCAGAAAATCGGCATATCGTCATTATTTCTCAAAGATACTTTCATACTTCCCCTTTGGCCTGTTAATTTACTTGTAAAATACCTCGTAAATTGGGTGCGTATGAAGGCTAAAGAGTACAAAACAAGGAGGAAAAGTAAGAGAGAAAGAAGGGAAAACCGCCACTGTCACCTCAAGAAAAAAGAATTTTGTTAAGCAAAGGCCTGAGTCAGGTGTTCCTGCTCTCACCAGGTGGACAAGGCTGCCAGCTCATATAATCATGTGCAGCGGGGTGGTTAAACGTCGCGTACAAAAAGGGAGGAAAGGAGAAAGTACGATAAAACAAAAAAAATACAGTTGATAAAGCCCCTATTGCACAAAATATAGCTTGTCTGCAATTTAACATCACACACACATATATATGTGTGTGTGTGTGTGTGTGTGTATAATGCATGCTTCTATGTCACTTAATAGCACGTAACAATAAATACAGTTAAGGCCACAGTAAAACCAAAAGAAAGATGTACCAAGCACTTTCGTGTTTTTAAACACTTTAAAATAACAGGAAAGCTCTTGGTACATCCTTCTTTCATTTTTCCTGTGGCCTAAATATCTTTTATATATATATATATATATATATATATATATATATATATATATATATATATATATATATATATATATATATATATATATGTATATATATATATATATATATATATATATATATATATATATATATATATATATATATATATATATATATAGATATATATATAGAGAGAGAGAGAGATAGAGAGAGAGAGAGAGAGAGAGAGAGAGAATTTTTTTATTTCAGTTGCGATATAACCTTGAAAATCATCCGCGTAAACAATACCAAAATATCAAAACATTTTATCTTTTTCTCAAACGGGAATATTTCTCTACTGAACAACACTTACTTTTTTTTCGAGAAACAGGTTTCTTCCAACACGGATGTTTTCAGATTTTAAGGAAACACTTACCATGAATACACAAAATATTTCCAAGTACCCACCTAATACTTTCCTCCATACTTGAAGCTTTTCCTTTGACGAACGCATCAAAATGATCAATTATGCATTTGGCATTTACTGTTTCCAGAATAAAAAAAAAAAAATAATTTAATACCTGCGATCCAGATTTTGAGGAAGAACTGATTTTCAAATGTTTAATGTGTATATAATACACATACATATAAAAATATATATATATATAAATATATATATATATACATATATATATATATATATATATATATATATATATATATATATATATTTTTATACATACATATAAAATATATATATATATATATATATATATATATATATATATATATATATATATATATATAGAATATATATATATATATATATATATATATATATATATATATATATATATATATATATATATATATATATATATATATATATATATATATATATATATATATATATATATATATATATATATATATATGTATATTAGGAGAGCAGGAGAGATACTGAATTTCATATTAACGTTCAAACTAGGCTATTCTCAAGCCTTTCTTTTAGTTACTTTACCTCTTACGCTACGAAACACCGAAGTAACCATAAATTCATAAAGATGAAAGATCAATTATGAAACAGCGAATGAGGTTTTGGGCGCGACCGGGAAAATGAATTTTTCTCCAACAATAAAGTACTTATACCCAGCCCACCCCAAACTCCCTTTAACACTACAAAAGGCAGCGTTGAAAGATATCCTGATTCTGTCATTAAATATTAATTTAAAATTCTTAGGGGTGGTGGTAGTTGGGCGGGGGTGGGGACTGGAGTGAAAAATTACATAGGGAAGGGCCTTGAAGAGGTGATCCACATACAGACTGGGTGGAACCAATTTACAGCTCTCTCTCTCTCTCTCTCTCTCACAAATACCCATTTGTGCATTACATTATATATAACGGGGTAGGATGAATGAACGTTTGAGGAAAAAATGTAGCAAAGGTTCATCAATCAAGTTGTAGTTAGGTAACACTAGAACACTGATTAAGATGACCAAGCAATTTTCAGCTTACAAAAATTGCTCAAATCTTGCAATGCGGATGCGTCTTTTTAGATTTACGGCGCATGGGCGCTTATGGCCAATAAGAAGAGCAGTTAATATCTAAACTAATATATACAGTATATATATAATATATGTATATATATACAGTATATATATATGTGTGTGTGTGTGTGTGTGTGTGTGTGTGTGTGTGTGTGTGTGTGTGTGTGTGTGTGTGTGTGAGAGAGAGAGAGAGAGAGAGAGAGAGAGAGAGAGAGAGAGAGAGAGAGAGAGAGAATTTTTTATTCCAGTTACGATATAGCCCTGAAAATCATCAACGTACATAATACCAAAATATCGAAACATTCTATTTTTCCTTTTTATTTTTCTGTGTTTAAGAGTTTTCAATGTAATATATATGAATGTTTCAAGTGTCAAGTTAAACTATTTCATTGTCTACAATTATTTTAGCCTTGAAAGTGTGACTGGAAAATAAGTCACGGACCGTCGGCAAATAAACTGTTGTATGTACAAGTGTGTGTACATAACGTATATCAAAAGCAAAACTGTATCAGAATATGTAGACGGGAGAATGCTTGGGACAACAGCGTGTTATATTTCCATGACTGCATGATATTTTTATTGAAGGTGTGATACGAAGAGTCAGAGAAAGGACATTACTTGCAAGGGCAACGTTGTAACATAAGATGGGCCTTGAAAGGTGTGCGGATTGGCCAATAATAACATAAGCTACGTAAGGGTTTGACTGAGGATTGTAATGAGAAATGTCAGAAAATTACTTCTGGTGATTTTCAGTGTGTAGGAGAGAAACCTGAAGAGAAAATCTGAAGTGGAATTCCTGTAAGGATTTCCACGTGATGCTCATGAGCTTTCTGCACAATGGATGAAACAGCAAATAATTTGAATTTTTCTGCACAGGGATTTCATTCCTGTGCTTCCATTCCGTCAATCTGTCCCCTTCTTTCCTGATGGTTTGTTTACTTTTCACATTTTTCAATAGAGTACATATTTCCGGTAGATCTTCGTATCTATTATCCTAATCAACTATTATCCTCATTAATTAACAATTCTGTAAATTTTATGTTGATATCTTTTTAACCTGAGAATGAGACGGTGGTCTTGAAATGTTGCCCCATATATTCTTGATCAACCTTTTTAACTGAGTTCCGGGATATGCCATATCCTCTGATTTGTATATTCAAATTCAAATTCAAATTCAAATTCAAATCTTTATTTCGGACATAAATGGCCATAGATAAACACATACATATACATATATAAACATACATAAAAAGCCTCCAAACCTTAAAAGAATAAAAATTTAAAATAATTATGAGAAATTATTACGAAAAGAGGTGAAAAATTATGATATGAATGAGGTGCGGATAATGACTCAAGTGATACTTCCTACTAAAAGGACATATACATATGTAGCATATCAGAACAAAACAAAGAAATACTGTATTCTTACACAAAGAGCGCACCAGATGCACTAAGCATAAATGAGGCCTTTCAGTGTTTGAAAATAAATGAATTATGCAAGTAAACTGGGTGGGCAACCCTCTTCATAATACAGTTTTCAGAATTCTTCAGCCTTTGCAAATAGCTTGTTATGGTTTTGCGTCTCAGTTCCTGAAAAGATGGCTGACCAAAACCCACAAAAGAGCGGATGCGTTTGCATACCTCGGAATGCCCATGAGTCTTCTAAGGCTTTCGTTGTAGCATACCCTCAGCTTATTCATAGTCCGTTGTTTTGCTCTGACAACCAAAGACATGCCATAAAAACTTGTACAAAAACTCGTAAAAAGCATTTTCTTGACATCAGCGCTACATTTAGAAAAAGTTCCTTAAAATCATATTGCCCCTCGTACATAGACCTCTGTACAAATATTCTACATGGGCATCGTCCGAATTTTGAGCAGTGAGATAATATCCTAGGTACTTTATTTCAGGTACAAAATCTATACGTGCATTGTTAACAACAATAGGTGATATATTACTTGGGCAAATCTTACTCTTAGAAAATATAATACATTTGGTTTTCTTTACATTTAACAATGTATATATATATATATATATATATATATATATATATATATATATATATATATATATATATATATATATATATATATATATATATAATAGAGAGAGAGAGAGAGAGAGAGAGAGAGAGAGAGAGAGAGAGAGAGAGAGAGAGAGAGAACATGATCTCTTCACCCACACCTGAAAAGTACAATTACCTAAAGTGGTCCCTGTAGCAAAGTGGTGTAGTGCTCTGCTAAGTTTACTAGGTCCGAGGATTGCTCCAGGCTTTACGTCAACCCAGATGTAATTAGTATTCGCTACGGTCCAGAGAAATGAGCAAGGTGCTAGAACCCTCATCCCATAACATTTGCTTAAAAAATCAACTGGAAGACTGCACGTTCTTGGCACCGCTCTCTCTCCAAAAGGGAAAAAATGTATCACAAAAATTATATTTATTTATATATATATATATATATATATATATATATATATATATATATATATATATATATATATATATATATAATGTGTTAAATTATGAATTATGGTGATATAATCAATAACACAGAATATGTGCTACTTTACCCATATGATTTTACAAACCCTTGGGAAGCAGCATACAACAATTTCTTGAAAAGACTGATATATGATAGGTTATCTTTCAGCAACCTACTTCATCTAATTAAGCAAGATGAAAAAAAGTTAAGTATATATTAGTTTTACCAGACCACTGAGCTGATTAACAGCTCTCCAAAGGCTGGCCCGAAGGATTAGACTTATTTTACGTAGCTAAGAACCAATTGGTTACCTAGCAACGGGACCTACAGCTTATTGTGGAATCCGAACCACATTATAGCGAGAAATTATTTTCTATCACCAGAAATAAACTCTAATTCTTCATTAGCCGGCCGGAGACCCGAACTCGGGCCTACCGAGCGCTAGGCGACATCTCTACTGACTCTCCCAACGAGGAACTTCGAACACATCACATATGTGCAAGCTTTGAATGTTCCCAATATGATTTTACCTTCTTGAAATTACTAATTTTTTCACTGTACTGTCATACGACTCAAGGGATAACTTTGGTACTTGTAGCCCGCAAAGTAACTGAACATAAAATATCTTTTGCATGACTATTTCCTTGACAAGATTAAATGCTAGGAGAAAACATCATTGTAAAACTCCATAGTTATGTGTAGGTAAAACCTTAAATCATTATAGAACACCATACATAAGAACGGGCCATGAAAATACCAAATACCTTAAATCGACAGGAGTAATGATATAGAAACAAAACGTATGCTTTCAATGTACATTACTGCAATAAAAATGAAGAGTTAAAATAATTACTTCAATACAACTATAAGAAAATTAGAGTTATCATTTCCCCTTTTTTTATCTAACACAAAAGCCCAACTAACCAGCGAATGAAAATCTAACGACGGACTTTAAGAAAACTCAAGTTAAGAGGCTACAGACAAAGCGGAAGCCAAAGAAACAGGAACCAAATTCCTGAGAAAACTTCCATCTTGCGGCCGGGAGATGGTCAGCGACGGTAAACAAATGGGGAGAATGCGGTTTCCTTACTATGTCGCATCAGGCATAAGATATCAACTGTTGACATCGTGGTGCCTTTAGGAAAAACACTATAAGAAAAGATATATATATATATATATATATATATATATATATATATATATATATATATATATATATATATATATATATATATATATATATATATATATATATATATATATATATATATATATATATATATATATATATATATATATATATATATATATATAAAAGTTCAAGTAATCTAGTAAAAAAATACACTGAAAACTTAAAATAAGAATAAATCTACTGAAAATTTTTTTTTTTTTATGAAATGACTGCATTAGAAATCGGAGTTAAATCCAACTGGACGACTCCGAAGTACAGCAGTAAACCTTGAGTCCCAAAATAAGACGAGTTAAAAGCTAAAAGGATTTTATTCGTAAAAAGGCAAGTCATGCTATTTAACAATCTGGTAGGTAATCACCTGAACACATAGCAAACGTAAAAATTATATGAAAAAATATGAGATAACAATACAACCACTAGATGAGCAGTGGCCATAATAACGATGCTATAACAATTCGACCCTTCAAGTCACTAAACTAATAAAGAAAATCAAATAAACCTGGCGATAATCTATATTTTCTCAAAAGTTTCATTCTTACGAAAAGCCAAACTATTAAACGGGAAATATCTGGTTATCCTGAAATGCTCTCAACCCCCTTTTATCCTTACTTTTATTGTTTATAATTATGACCTTTAACTCCCTGAAAATAATCAATCTTACGGACTTTCAAGGCCACAGAAAAGTATTCTATTTGAGGAATTCCTTTTCGAGCCATCTGTCGCACATCATAAACATGAGACGGAGAACTCCATCACATCAGTATACGAAACGCTCTGACGGTTTGTAAATATTCCTCCCACCTCCTCCCCTCCTCCGCCTCCCTCGCCTTTTAACATAAGACATTTCGGATCCTTCAAGAGAGATTCTCGTCATCATCACTTGAACTGGTTTTCGTAAACATTTCCATCATCAGCATCCACGTCCTCACCACAAAAAGGAAGGAATGTTTTAAAAAAAAATAACTCTCTTTGTTCTTTTATAAAACCGTGGCATCTACCTACTGATAATTAAACAATTCATATCACTCTGGGATATTACTTCCCATCAAACTCAGTAAAAGTCTGAAGCTGTTTATTTTCATTGATTAGCAACAAAAAATTAAAAAAAGATAGAGGGAAAGTTTACAACTGTAAAAAAAAAAAAAGATTATCAACTGGTATAAATACATAGTCGTAGTGCTGAACGACAGTAATGTCCTATTTTTGTAAAAATAATATGTACTTCTATAAGAAAGTAAAATAAAATAAATAAAGTTTACCGTTCTACAGTTGTAAATGTATTAGACTGTCACAAGAAGTTTCATTTAAAATAATGGCTTTAAACTAAAGTGATATTTTATCATGTAATTTTCATGGTCATGAAAACTGACTCACTGATCATGCAAAAGGAATTTATTTGGTACAAAGCACATCAATAACAACAATAATCGTAATTCTTTAAGACCATACTTTGCTGACAGAGTTCACTAATACTTAATTTAAAACATGTAATTAAACATAATCTAACTTATTTAACAAACAACACGAAATCAAATCAAAATCATTTTGTAAATAAAACAATAACTAACCTAGCAAAATATATTAAGATCTATAATTAAATCAATCTAAAATCATACAGAAAAAAAGAGAGATAGACATACAATTCCACTTAAAAATATAGTCAACCAATAACAGAAATAGACGGATTTTCTTAAATCAAAATATTCTAAACAAAATCAGTCTCGAACCGTTATTCTATTCGCCATCATTAAAATTTAGTCTGTACCACAGATGAAACAATAAATTCAGCACTTGTCAACCAGTCAGTAGAGAGAGAGAGAGAGAGAGAGAGAGAGAGAGAGAGAGAGAGAGAGAGAGAGAGAGAGAGAGAGAGAGAGAGAGAGATAATTTACAAGACCACAACTTAATGAAAGTTACCGTACCGGTGCCTGGCAGAGATACCAAGGTGGAGAGAACGAAATAAAAAAAAAAAAGTTTTCTCTTTGTCTCCTAAAAATCACTTTATTTACACAACTTTAATATAAATCCCATTCAACACAGACAAAAATGTTCTAATTTCAAAAAATCTGATAACCTTAAAATTTTTAACAGTTTACAAGAAATGAACTTCAGAGTGGTATGTATCAAGGAAAGTAAAATTCAAGAAAAAACAAGAAATATGTACAATTAATCCAATAAGCATACATAAAATTTTTTTCATCAGATCAGAAAGCACAGGCATCCATACTCAAAGATTGCAAGAACTGTCGCAACTATTTCCAAAGCCTTTTCCAACAAAGGAAATATCCTCAAGGCAAGGGAAAAGGAAAGTTG
>NC_089750.1:22515052-22552552 GCF_040412425.1 Macrobrachium rosenbergii
GGTTTTCAAAATGTGGGACAACTTAACATTTCACAGGTCACGATCTGGAGCATACTGTAAGCTATCCAGACGTATAAGTTCAAAACCAACGGACGTCTGTAAAGGACACATTACTGTACTCAACACTACCAATCAGATTTTGCAAAGGAAGAAATCATTAACATTATCCAGAATGCCCTGAAGGCTTTCTTCTTGTACTCCCTCCAGTGAGTAAACATCATTTAACAACCGCTAGTTACGTTTAATTGTTCAAAATCCAGTAAAACAGTAACAACGATGGGTTACCAACCAGAAGAAACTGCGGTATATTATTTCGATATTTCTGCTAATGCGAACGGGAATGTCTCATTTGGTGAAATGCATGTGTAAGAAAATGGTGTATTATGTCTCCATGGTTGTTTAACGGTGGAGAGAAGAAGAAAATCTGAGTAAAAAATGGAAGTGCCTTGGAAGAAATTTCCCCCAAGGTATGTGCACAGTTGTAGGAAAAAACGTATGCGCATAGTTGTAGGAAAAAATGTATGTGCACCGTTGTAGGAAAAGGAATATGGAAGTGAAACGAGTATGGAGTAGATATTTGTGGATGATACAGTATTAGGTGGAGAGAGTGGATAGTAGGGTGAAGGCAAATGATTTATAAGAAAAGGATCTGAATAAAAAAGTCAGAATGTATGACAGGATCAACTTTCCTTTACTGAAATGTAATGTCGAAAATGAATGGAAGGAAAAAGGTTGAACGTGTTGATACATACTGCTTGTGTAGTACATAACGAGTAATTAGTGAAAGGAATATATATATATATATATATATATATATATATATATATATATATATATATATATATATATATATATATACATATATGCTCAGTTTGTTTAGAGGTGGTGTAGATATGAGGAGAACTAAGCATGGTTGTTTCGTATTCAAAAAGTGTTAGGAGGAAGTTTGAAAGAAATGCTTAGAAAATGTGGGACAGCTTGTGTGGATGGGGCTATTAAATGACAGAGCCTTTATAAACGGGTGGAAACGTGTTCCCGATATGAGCTAAGAGGCATCAAGCATGTAGGTAATTCACTGTGACTGATGAGCCTTCTGTGTAGGTATAAGCGGCTGACAATTTTGCGGACGTTTTCTGCACGAAGTTTTACAATCTAGCCTATTTAACCATTATGGGAAGGATGAAGTAACTTTTTTTGTCTTGAGCAATTCTTATCATGAGAAACGTGTGTGTGTGTGTGTGTGTGTGTGTGTGTGTGTGTGTGTGTGTGTGTGTGTGTGTGTGTGTGTGTGTGCACTCTTCGTTTACGTTGCCTATGTAGAAGTTTGTATCTCTTTCTTGCGTTTTGTCGTAAGTAAAACGTTAAGTATACCTTAGTTTTACCAGTTGTCGTAACTTCACATAAATCTTCAGGATACAAAACAGAGATTATGCAGCTTTAATTTTACTATCTAATATTTTTTTGCGTGTAACATTATATACTCAACATCGTAACAGCATCGGTATCCGCAGAGAATGGGGAAATAATGTTACCATAAGCATATCAGATCCTAATACCTAAGACATCCCATCAATCATAAAAGAAAACGAGACAGAGAATGGTGATATATCTACAAGAAGATATTTCACAGAAAATGGAGAGGAATTAGGGGCAGACTTTGAATTATGTTGAAACCCACTACTTTATACATTTACCTGTTCGATTTCCATTTTCTTCAACTATACAACTCCTAAATGTATTATAATTTACTTTGCTTATAAAATTAACAATAATATGGTAATGTACTATGGAAATATAGTTTATTGCAAACAGTGTTCACAACTCCCAACACAAAACAATTCTTAATTTTAACACATTAAAACATTTTGACAGCTGTAACAACTTGTCTTTATTGAGGAGATCGTTTTGTTTCATCAAGAAATAAACGAGCGCCAACATATATGTAGTTGTAATGAATTTCAAGTCGAATAAAATATTCTGATGGAACAGGTATTACTACCCGAAACTTGATTTCATTCTGTCTACTGACGGGGAACGTTTCATTTGACTTTATACTGATTTTCACACAAGCACACTATGTGTGTGTATATATATATATATATATATATATATATATATATATATATATATATATATATGTGTGTGTGTGTGTGTGTGTGTGTATATATATATATATATATATATATATATATATATATATATATATATATATATTATATATATATAATTTCTTTACATAAAGCCCAAAAACCGACATAAAAAAGCTTAAAATTTTTTAATATTCAAACTCTGGAAAGATGAAAGGAATGTAAAATAATGAAATATACACACACTGGATACAGACGGGGATTATCATTAATGACTGTTTGCTTGATAATCCTAGGACGAAGGAAACAGGAGATGTTTACTGACCTGACCCAACCATTTTCTCTCTTCTGGAGTATTATCAAGATGAGTCACTTGTTTTTGTACTGATCTCAAGATACGGTGTCTGGTGTCCAACTAACCGGTTTGACTGATAACGGAAAATTCTGGAATCTCCACTTTTGTAATGACAAAAGCTTACAAAGAGCATTAAGGCCTTACAGAAACGTGACTGGAATGTCTTTTAAGCAAGAAGCACTCTAATTCTTATCTCAAAGTTATTGTGTTCAGATAATCTTAGCGATACAAGCGACCCACTTTCTATACGCAAATTCCGGTAAAAATTTTTCCCTGGTACTTTGTAACCACATTTTCTTTTCTAAATATAATTGATGCACAAACTTCCAATGGGTTTTGAGTAGCGAAAACTGAACAGGTTGTTACATATCAGTAATGTTTTCAAAAGTTTCAACTTAAGGGACTTTTATTTTGCAACTAGAGTCTGTTTTCTGTTTGTGGAATTACGGCATGTTAATACTTTTACGGCATTTTCTATAATATATGCAGAGTAGAGTCAGTTCAAGAAGACACATTCGAACACATCCTATGCTACCTATGAAGATTAACAGAAACTATGATCTTTACCGAGACATCATGCTAACTGTGGAACTTGCTGTAAGAGATGTTAAATGTTGATTCTTATATTCTGTAAAGCTATATTTTTTACTACCATCTTATAACTAACATATTAAAGAACTGCTAAATTTAGCGGCTTCTTAAGTATCATGTAGCCATATTTTCACTGTTTTATTGTGATTTTAAGGATTTAAAAGTTTAAAAAATGCATATTTGCCATGATACACAACTACTCAAAGTGGTGGAAGTTATGATTTAGACCACAGCAGGAATATTTACAAGTCTATGATCGTCAACGTCTGGCAAGTCACAGCACATACAAGAAGGAATATGATCATCTTTTATTTTGTATGGTCACCTTCCTTGTCCCAGCACGGGCTCTTGCTTCTTAGCAGCCCGAATTGAGAGAGAGAGAGAGAGAGAGCCAGTAAGTGACGTTAATGCTGTGAAAGTAGCGGAAAAGGGAGGCGTTTTACTATATTATAGTTGAGGCTGCAAGAGCTGTCAAAATTAGGAAGCAAAGGCGGCTTCAGGTTATCCGAATTAATACGTCTTTAGTGAGTCGACTAGTTGCTCATTTCGCTACACAGAAATATCTAGACGCTGGTATAGCAGTTCTCAGCGGCCACCAGCGCCTGGTTTGACAATAGTACCTTTGGTACTGGCGCACCAGGAACTTGTGCGTGCTACTCGCTTCCCAAAGAACCTACATCAACATTCTGATGAAGTGACCACTTGTCACACTGCCCAAGAGCCCGAAGGGTTTCATTTCTTTCACTGCAAAAGTGTGGGATGTGACGCATTTGCCTACTGTGCCTTTCATAACTTATTACTTTCTTCCGTCTCTTTTTTTTCTTTGCTAACATATAAGTTCTCATTTTAGTGGATGCTTACGTCGCTCGTTAACGGCCTTTGCACTTGTCCCAAACGACCAATTTAATATGGGGCTACAAAATCGCACTTGCAATTACTATAAATTCCAATAGCTAACTTAGACGGGGAAAATATTCGAATCTGCTGGCAATAAAGTTCTTCTAAATAGGCGCAAAAATTCCGCCCAGATATAACTGAGGTTCAGTTTTCATTTAGTTCTTTCCTGAGTGGAGTTGCGCAATGAACCTTTACTTTATATATATAAAAAAAAGTTAAACAGAAAAAGAGGAACAGAGAAGAAGCCAAAAGAAAGAGCTTCTAAGAAAGAGGAAACCAAACAACGAACAAAGACAAACACCAAGTTAGATAACGCATCCGCTATCCACTGAGGCGCGCCATCGCATCAAAATCCTATCATCATTACTTTTATTGACCTCCTATAATGGTCATTTGATATTCACTCTCACAATTTAGTCTTTGCATACCGCGTGCCCTTCCGGCATCTGCGTGGTGGCACCTAAATATATTTTCTCGCCTTTCCTTTCCAAGCAAATCCAGCGGAGCCTGTGTACGAAATAGATAATTACAATTGATGCCTTGATGATATATGGGAACACCTAAAATATAGGAAGGAGTATTTCACTCCTTTTCCATGCCACCTTATGAAAAATATAACCCTCTGGAATTATTTATATACAAGTGATTATCAAAATACGCCAAGCAATTTCATTTTAATATACTAATGAACAGTCGATAACTGCCACGCAAAATTCACCAATAATCATCAACACGAAGCACTTCATAATGTAAATAAAAGTAAAGTATTCTCATATCTACGCTCAATAGACAGAATAGCTCCATAACCACAGTCTACCAGGCATATAGAGCATATATAGCTGAAAAATTATTCCATTAAATGAGAATAAAGGAATGAGGAATAAAATCACCAGTAAGGTTCTCAAATAAAAAATTTCAATCTCAGCCTGTTGAGGCAAGGAACAGAGCCAATACAACTTGCGAGCAACAGCAAAAGAGGCGTACAAGAAGCTGGAGACTCAGGTTCACGTTGTCGTCACAGCATCAACCGCAGCTTTGAAACGAAACGTAATTCAAAGTTTGCTGTGAGAAATCTACAAAGGCCTTGGAAAGCATAACTGGACATCTGAGTTTTGAGAGATTGGAAAGGGCAGAGGCTATGTTGTTCCGAATATCTGCCAAAGGAAAGTAAGGTCTACTTAAGATTAACGGCCATGTGAGGAGTCACTACTAATTCCTGGAGTATCCTTCCTCTCACTAACGACTGCCAGAAGACTCCTGGTGTCGCCTCGACACCAACAAGCACTGAAGGGCGTCGCCATGGAAGCCTTCGCCATATAAGAGAGAGAGAGAGAGAGAGAGAGAGAGAGAGAGAGAGAGAGAGAGAGAGAGAGAGACGTCGGATACCCAGTACCATATTTTAAGAAAACGGGGTGAGGTATATCCACTGTGGTCGGGTAGCATGAAGAATAAACCATACGACTCAGATTAGAATACAGAGAAACAGAGCAATGCTACGGAGGGTCCATGGCATCAAACTGAACTGACCAGTCCTAAATGGAGCTTCATTTGAGGCCGTATCATAATGGGAAGGTGGTGCCCTGGAAAACTTTGAGCTTGACATCTAACAATGGATAAGTTACAATGCATCAAACTATATAAGTACAAAGAACCTCCTTCCTACCCAGGCAGACATTTTTCCCTCCAATACCTATCAATCTGTGTATCGCTAAAGCACTCTTTAAAAAAAAAATCAAAGCACATATCTAAGTACATCCGGGAGAATTGACCACTCTAAACTTTAAATCTGACATCGCAGAACAAGAAGTAAAAGGCAGAGCAGAAGAATAAAAGGGAAAAAGATACTCAAGTGAAAGTGAACCAACCAGTTCCCTTAAGGGGTAGCTTGCTTTACCTATTCCCAACAAGCCGCCTACGATAGTTTCCATTTAGGATTGGTCAGTTTACTTTGGTGCATGGACTCTCTGTAGCCCAGCTCGTTTTCTTGATACTTTCTTACATAAGCCTTGAATTAACTCCAATTTCATCCAAAATCACAGTTGTTTACCTATTCACCTAGAGTTCTAGACTGTTTCTCTTTTCATTAGCTCCTTTCCTACAATATTTATCGCCCTCTCGTGTCTAGGTGTGAAACCACGTGTCTGCGTCTCAAGGAGGAAGAAGAGCTTACATGAATTGTTTCCATATCAAGCTCCCCCACAATAAATGCAGATTAAAATTCCGTTTAGGTTCCCTCCATCTCCGTCAAATGATCAGTTCAGTATTAATTTCTAATCCCACAACTGAATTGAGAGAGAGAGAGAGAGAGAGAGAGAGAGAGAGAGAGAGAGAGAGAGAGAGAGAGATCCAGTAACCTCAAAGTCTAAAGGTCATGGTGCTATATCTGGTCTTGTCTTTTTTTCCGGCTGACACACTTAGACTTTGGACTTTACTCCCGTGGTGGACGTCCGACAGTTAGTAATGAAATTCCTCACACTGGTGAGATGAAAGAAAACGGGAGATAACTGGACACAGAGAACAGTTAGCACGGTTTCACGAGAACACTTGATTTCTAACGAAAAGAAATCCAAAACAGTTTTATTTCATTTCTAAAAGTTTCACTAGTAAACACTCGAGTTCTAACGTACGGTAATCCGGAACCGTCTTATTTATTCTAATTTCGAACAAAACTTGGTTTCTGACGAAGTTTTATTATTCATACATGATGGCGATGAGAGCGAGATTAACACGTGAAGTTGTCATGCCTATATATACTAGATTCCCTGTCCATAAAAACCGAAGCTATACTAGATGATTTCAAATGTTAAGTCACAAATGATCCATCAAAATCAAGTTCACTATAATTTGGAAAAAAAAAAAAACTCACGCCAAACTTAATTTTATACTTAGATAAGTGCTTCTACCCTGACCAAGATTCGAAACTACGCTTGTCTGGGCTTAAAGTAGGGTGAGAGTGACTTAATATACACTCAGCCATTAGTGGATTAAGTCACTGACACCCTAGTTCCAATCTAAAACGGCGTAGGTTCGAATCCTGGTCACTTTAGGAGGATTTACCTTATTCCCCTTGGAAGAGAGTTATTCCCAAGGTAGCCTATAGTGAATGCCATGTAAACTGGTTCTTTGTGGTTAATAAACTGAGATTAACTAACATATATAATTTATCATGTAGATCTGTCACAATTTGCAACTAATATTCACATTGTGTATAGTTCTAAACTAAACACCTACAATTTCCTTCTTTTTTTCGTAAAAGCAAGATCTTAAATCCTTCCCCCAAATTACACATTCCAATAACTGCTTTGAGATTACGATAATGAAAATCATCTAATAATAACAGCTTGGAACAAATCTTTAAAAAAAATAAAAAAAGGTATTTGGGTACATGCTAATAAAGATATCAAAAATACATGTTTATAAAATGTACAAAAATACAGTGCTCATAAAAGGAAAGAACCATGCAAGGTGTATTTGCAAAACTTCCGAATTTACTACTATCAAGTTTTCTGGAAAAATCCAACCACTTTACATCATGTACCGAGAAATAGGCCATTGAAAATGTAACAAAGATCATAAATCTCTATTATGAAACAAAACCTGATCACTAGGTTATGAACAACTCATCACATTTTTCTCTCTCTCTCTCTCTCTCTCTCTCTCTCTCTCTCTCTCTCTCTCTCTCTCTCTTATGCATGCAAAAAAACCCGTGCAAGTCACCGCCGTTCCCTTTGTGCTCCACCAAAACTGGAGCAAAACCTGATCTTAAGAAAATGAGCAAAGGTTAAACCTATAAGCTTTTGGCGGGTGTTACATGATGCTGAGAGAGAGAGAGAGAGAGAGAGAGAGAGAGAGAGAGAGAGAGAGAGAGAGAGAGAGAGAGAGAGAGATTTAATGGAACTGGCAAAATAAAACAGTTCAGGAAATCGTCTTGAATCCCCAAACTGTTAGGAAAATTTTTATATACATCCATAAAGAGTTGAACTGTTTGGTCAGTAAGTTGTATTCTAATTACAAACTGTGTTCAGTGAAAGTCAGCCTAAGAAAAAATCTCATTTCCATATGCTATTTGGATTGCCAAAGTCCTCAAGCTGCCAGGAAAAATATTAAAGAAATTCACATATCAGCTTTAATAAGATTAGCCAGAACCATAAGCTCAGTGTGAAAGTATTATACAAAATTATGTAATATACTTCGTGTTCTGGCACGCGCATCCGAAGCTATTTTTTGTTTTATCCAAACTGCATCGCTGAAGATCCTTGAAACGGTAAAAATTCCTAACAAATATGGGAAAAAATAATATCGCCCAAACGTGATACTGTTACCTTAACATATTCCAGTCATTTAAAAACATATGACCAACTATCTCAATCAATTATTTCAGTTTTATAAATATCTAAACATATTCAAGAACTAGAATTATTCCTGACTGTAAGTACCAATAAAACTGCAAAGCAATAAACACTCACTTCAAAAATAACTTTCGCATTAGAATTAACCCTTACCTAGAGGCAAAAAACTACTGAAGCGTGTGTAAAAGTAAATAGACGAGAAAATGGAAGGTTTAGTGGTTTTAATAAAATCATGTCTCCAGCAGAGAATGTGAAAGGGAAGTGCACTTAGTTATTTTTAAAATTGCAGCAGCTTACGTAAGAGACAATTAGTAACAAAATCGAGTGGAAAATGTACAAGTTTTGTGGGAGAATATTAAAAGTTAGCAGTGGATCTTTGCGATGACAACCGGAAGTGTCTAAATCGAAGAGGTGTTTTGAAATGGCAGAATGTACCTGAAGAGTATGTCATAAAACAGGTGGCTTAAGGTTTGCACCAGGAGTTTTGCGGAGGTTTAGCAATTAAAAGACTGATCATAAAACACGTCATTCAAGAAAGGGAAATATTGTAATACATTAAAGGGCTGTTTCAGTAATGCCCCCTGGTGGAAGCAAAGTGCTCTAGAACTGTTGAAAGTAACGGATAAAAAGAAATAAGTGCTAGCTGTTGGGGCTGTCTGTGAAAATTATAAATACATTACTGCTATTGTTAGTCATCATTACCAGCGGTCTCATCGCTTGGGCCTTTTATGCACACAAAATGTGGTTTTTGAAACAAAGGCTGAGAAATGCAGTGTGATAACAACCGTTGCTCTGTGGAGCTGGATCAAGGAAGAGGCGAAGTACAGGAACACCCTGAAGTAAATGAGTGAAAGAGGTGTTCAGAGACAGGGTGTTGTTGTCCGCGGAAGGAGAGAGCGTGTGCAAGGAGGAAGTGAATGGCACCGGGTTTTGTTGAGAATTTGATAGATGTCTGAAATTTCTAAGCAGTTACCTCGTTTACTTCTCACTAGTTAGAGGCAAAATGAACTGCTTTATTTTCCCTGAAGTAACAATAAATATAGACTTCATAACTCGTAAACTGTGTTACACACACACATACACGCATATATATATATATATATATATATATATATATATATATATATATATATATATATATATTTGCGCGTATGTGCGTATGTGATGAGTAACCAAAGTAACATAAAAGTAAGAAGCAATTTGGAAAATAGACAGATAACGAATAAACAAAGGCTGTAGGTTCACAACAGGGACTAAGGGCGTTGACCATTTCTACTGGCTATCAAAATATAGTATCAAGGACACTACAGACCTAACGGTGTTCTGTGATCCGGTAAACCAAGTCTCTCTCTCTCTCTCTCTCTCTCTCTCTCTCTCTCTCTCTCTCTCTCTCTCATGCGTATCATGTGCTCTCCGACATCTCAAATTGAAACGTGCAAATGTGGAGAGAGAGAGAGAGATACCTTCGATACAGTGAATTACTGAGGTAATTTCTAGCCTTTCTATACAAGTCCCTTGAGAACTGCCTTGACGCAATGAAAGAAACTACTTGTGAAATTTTAGCCATGACTTTATTTGAATTAAGTAATCAGAAATTTTGCATTAAAGTACTTCACCATCTTTCAATCTAAGTAACCAGAATGAAATGACAAGAATTACGCAAAAACTGCAGAAAGAAAAAAGCCAAACGGAATATTACATAGATTACATACATTCATTCTCTCACTCTTCAATGATAGGGCTGTCGTGAAAATCTTACGGATTCCTTGAACTCCGGTAGCACATTAAAACTAGACAAGGCAATAAACAAACTCTAAAGAAATGCAACATAACTTTCAATGTAAAGCGTGGAAATTATGACAAGAAACTAAAGTGCGCTCCATATACCGAATAACCGAGTTCAGTGTTCTGAAATCTCTGACCACTATTCTTTCATATAACAGGACAGTTATTCGTAACTGCTGTTCAAGACACTGCGACAGATGTCAAACCTGTTCTAATTCGAGCCAGTTTCAAATAATACAGAACATCCATAACAACATACATTTGACATCACAGTTGGCTACTCTGCCGTAAGAGTGTTAACAAAAATTTATCTGGTAACAGTAACGCATACTTTCAGGTACCACATATTTTTATCCATCCTTAAAAATGTTTCAACTGTGCTTCAGCCGAGTATGGAGTGAACTCATCCATTATGTTGCTTATTCATGAAATTCATGTTTTCCAAATTTCCACGTCTGGAGCCATTGCCATTTTTAGTAAATGTTGTGGTCATTGTAAGTGTAACCGGTTTGTTTCTTCGCAGTAATTTTGAAAGAGGTTCCCTCAGCCACTAAAGTTAGGCCATGTCTATTTGTAAAACAGTCCGCAATATTATTATTAGGCCTAATAGTAATACGAATTGTAATTAAAACCAACCAAATACTCGTATCTCACTAATTATGACGACTATGTGGCACAAGTAACCAGACCAATCCGTAGGGCCATTCATTTAATTAAAAATTATACCATTACCAGTCAAGGAAACCGATCACTTTACGTATATTACAGCACGTCTTCCAGGGCATAAGGTCAACGACACTTTCGAGCAACGGAATTAAAAAAAAAGTCTCATATCAAATTAATCTATAAATTTACCGGAAACATTAAACCTTCCCAACAACAGCTAGTACAGCTGGGCACGCTTACCATGCATCAGCAAAAAAATCATAATTAGAAAAACATGGTGCAATAAAAATAATTATCATCAGTTTCAAGTTCATCCAATTAGTGAAAAACTCATTTATGCTGATTACCGTAGCAAAAAGGCCTGAGTTCACTAAACCGCCTGCGAGCCCTGTCATGAAGTTTTACCCGACAGAAATATCAGGTAACCAATGACATTTCACAGACCACCAGTTTTTACTGCAGCAACTGCTTCATCATGACAAAAAAAGGAAAATACATACGAAACAACTGGAAGAAAAAATACATCCGAATTCAGCGATTCCTTCCATTGCAAAATCTTGCTGAACCACGCTGTGCCTGGAAGCACATACAAGCTCGATGGCAGAGCAACTCCCAGGCCGTTGAAGGTTATCAAGAGGTAAATTGCCTGCCATTCGACAGCACTACCGCCATCATCGTCATCCTTACAGGGATTTACCAAACCAGAATAGTCTGCATAGCCATTGCGGATTCAGGGAAGTGGGTGGAATACCGCTCGAGAAGAATTTTTGAAATTCTCACTCCGGCTGTGTCCATAAATATAATCCACGTGTAACAAACATAATAATTTTCATTTAAGCGTACCCTAGAGAAGATGATTTACCCAGTATATCATAAAAGTACCCAAGAGGAGATGATTTACCCAGTATATCAAAAAGGGTAAATCATAAAAGTAAATTCTAATCCTCTACTTCATCTCTCTCTATAACTGCACTTTAATTTGCAGAACATGCATTGTATCATACCGTGCCCATTCCCCCAACCAAGTTACTTCAAGTAGGTAAGATTTTTTACATAACTACATTTATCAGAATATTTAGAAAATGTTACAAACGATAGGTTAATAAAGGCTAACGTCGGTATATAGGTAAAATTAACCCAAATACAGAGTATTGTACTGTTCAAGCACACCTGTCAAAGTGCCAAGGATAAACCAGTATTCTTTCTTATAAAACCACCGATCCGAGAAAAATCCCCAGAATGATTCCAGTGAAACTGTAAAGTGATACGAAGCAACAAGCCCAATTTACATTAATTCAAATAGAATTGTGAGACTATAATTTCCTACACTTGCTGTCGACCTTCTTTAACTTGATTGACAAACTGCGACATTTAATTTTTACGCACTGATACAGGTTCTAGTGTTTATTATTATTATTATTATTATTATTATTATTAGTAGTAGTAGTAGTAGTAGTAGTAGTAGTAGGAGAGAGAGATAGAGAACTCGTATCGCCTCCGATATTTCCCCATCTGTCTGTTCAAATGTCCATAGTCTCACTCAATGTTACACAAGAACTACATTTTTTGTTCTGAGCGTACACAAAGCTTAACTGTCCCTTCATTCACAGTTGAGAAAGATACTAATGGACAGCAAGCCAATCTGTAACAGAGTTAAGGGACACTGAAATCATTCATCCAGATCTTTCACACACCAGTCATTCGAAGGGAGGACAGTAGAACCTCTCAAGTGTGACGATTAAAAAATGGTAACTGAACTGCGGTTTGCTAAGGCGACTTTATCATTATTATTGCCAGGTAGTTCAACGAGACCAATGAGTCACACTGCTAAGTCCACACAAGGTTCATCTGAAGGATGTGTTCTTGAAATAAAAGTGAAACTGGAACAAGGTAAAGATAGAGAAGTTGTACAGCTACGTGGAAACAGCACGAAGGAAACGGCTGAAAGTAAGGATGTCCCGCTGTATAAAAACATGTCATAAACAAGTGCAGGCAACTTATCAAACACATCACAAACAGGTTAAATACAACTTAATGACTTATTTGTAATGGTAACCCCTGCTCCACACTATCATCCAGCTTATGCCAAAGATTCGTCCTCTAATTCCGGTCGTTGACTTGTTTTCTACTTGTTCGCAATATGTATAGGATCGAAGGGAGATTAACCCACAACTTTTGGTACAGTCAACAGTGTGCCGGATAAGGTTTACTTTAACAAACTCTGAACTACATGACTGAGTACTAAGAGTTAGCTTAGATAATGTCTTTGCAGTTAAAATAAAAAAGAAGTTACCGAATAGGATTTCTTTTCTCTCTCTCTCTCTCTCTCTCTCTCTCTCACACATTCTCTCTCTCTCTCTCTCACATTAATATCTGGACACAGGATATATCACTGTTTATTACTGACAATATCTATTTTCTTTTGCCTTGCAGATTAAATATGAGCTTGTCGAAAGAAGAAAGGATGATGATCATAAAATTCATAAACAAAATGCCAGTAAGTCTTAATATAATGATCTCACTTGTATAATTAAATAGTTACGACATGGTAAAGGGAGTTTTGGTTCACGTTCCGTTACTTGGCTTATGTATGGCCAAACTTGGAAAATAGTTTCAGATGTGAAAATGGTTCAATGCTATCAAAAATAGAAGGCGGGTGGCGTTATTTGACCGTGGGTAACGAAAACAGTATTAAAAAATAACACCATTCTGGATAATATTACTTGCAATGCTGCGAGCAACTGTGTACTCGATACGAGCACAACTAAATTACATATAGGAACCTATACGAGGAAGACGGCGTCTGACAAAATTCTAGTTATTTTGATAATAACTCTTCTTATTTTCCTATGAAGTTATGCGCATTCAGCCTGGGAAAATTGACCAAGCACCAAAGCCCGTCCACGGCATTTGAAACGCGGTCGCCCTGGCAACGCCGTTAAGGAACGCTCGTGATAATGTCTCAGATCCCAGGGTGACGACTCAACGGTGACATTTTTCACTTCTTCCCGGAAATACGAAATATCGCTCACGAAGCCAGCAGTGAAGTCATCATCTTTCTCCGACGGAGTGACTGGAAAGGAAAAAGAATATTCCGTTCTCCGCGATCCAGTTTTTGTTTTACAGGCCAGTTATGTTGTGGCGATTTCACCACCACAATATATGTTCAGCTTATATTCTTCCACTAAATTTCTAATATTCACGACTATTCTTTGGATACGAATAATACAAAACGAATAACAGAAATATCTTGGGAAGATGGAAAACCTACAGAAGGTCAAAACGAAACCCACAGTAACCGACAATAATCCATTATATCACAACCATTATAACAAACTACATTAAGCAATTGTGAATACAATGAACCATTACTGGAGACTAAATGTTTAATTATGAACTCTCCCAATTGATTACAAAACCGTATTATGTGCAGCAATCAATTCATCACTCCAGCAGTGAAAATGAAGAATGCGCAATTGTCCTCCCATTACATCCTGGACAAAGGCTGCACATTGTGGACACATGAAATTAAATGACACAATTATAGACTTGTTAATATTAATGATTTTTCTCTTTATTTCGTTACTTTTTATTTAACGGTTTACTTCAAAAAATAAAACATTAAAACTGCAATGCGCAAATGTAATTGAGCGAAAGCTCTTCCCGCCGGTTCCCAGCCATAAAAGGCTGGATTCCCAGGTCCCACACCATTTTCTCCTTACGAAATGAATTTAAATGAAAACTCGCCTTTGATACCTACACCAGAATATCTTGACCATGTCTTTGTTTCCTACTGAATTTATTATTCTCACCTAGTTCACTTTAATGATGAGTTTTGAATAAGTAACTATGTACAGTGATCATTCGCTAGTGCATGTGTTGGGGTAAAATTGATAAACTAGCGATTATATGTAAATATACCAGTGAATAAACATAAACACTTTTACCAGTATCTCTGTAAATGTAATAAATCCTAACCAAACCTTGGTAAATACACAATATTTCAAAAACTGACTGATATTTATCATCTTTACTTAACATGTAGATATATTTACACATTTCCGGTATCCGCAATAACTATAACACATTTACCCCAGCATCAATACTATGCACAAAAAAGAGCAAAGCTCATTGGTAAGAAAAGCAGAATATAAAACATTACTTTTGAGATATTGGGATGGCATCAAAAGTTACATACACACTTAAAGTGAGGGGAGTGGATTCAGTCAATAACAGATATCAAAGACAGAGTTCTCCAAAGACAGAGCACCATAAGGAAGAACTCTAAAGGAATCTGTTTTCGATATCCATAACGTGTTGCGCTGTAGGAAAAAAGAGGAGGGATGAAAGAGATGAGTAAGTACTCCTTGTTAAGAGGAAAATGAACGCTGAAGAAAACCAGTACATAGGAAGTTATAAAATGAAGAGAGAATAAAAAACATTAACAAGTCTAAAATTATTCTGAATGGCAATCAAGCTCTTCAAAGGGCCATCGCAAGGAGGATCATAGTTTTCACTGTAAACCGCATGATATACAAAGTAACTATATATTCAACCTGTCAAAAATTATGCAACTTTCATATGCAAATCAATATGAACCTCCTAAATTTAATTAAGGGGAACGTTAAGTTAGGCATGAGCAATTCTCTACACGGGTCTTAAAATTCAACGGGACAAAACAGCTACTCCGAATTTATTTAAATTCTAATTCCAAAAACACTACAAGACTGAGTAGTAGACAACAAAAGACTAAGAACCGGCAATATAAATAAAGTAATAAAAATATCAATAAAATTTCAAGATGGCAACCAATTAGTAAACCGGTTATTTCTCGCATGCTTGTCTAGAGAAATTCCTGAATACTATTCGTCCCGTTCAAATGAACAAGATGAAGATCCAGCAATGCCACAGTATCTGGGTTCTCGAGGTGTAGGGCTTGTCCATATTGTTGAAATTCTTAGCTCAGAAGTTCTCGACTCATCGTATGGGGCACAGTATAGATATCATCTGGTCCACAAATTCCGGCAAATAAGGCTCTGATCTTCAAACATATCTTCATAAGACGTTTGTTCAGGGATCTCACATAAATATACACATATACTGTATATGCAATGTGTTTTCCTACTAATTATTACAAAATATCTATAAAAAAAGACCAAAAGTAAAACTAAAAATAGGAAAATTTCCAGCCAGCGGTTAATAAATGCAGTGACGTTATGCGGTCGACGCAAGACAAAAACCATTAACACCACAGATCTTCGTGGCAGTCAAACTGTACCAGTTTTCACCAATACCATCCTACCAAACGACAGATACAAAATGCACTGCGCATAATGCTGGCATGTCTCCTACTGTTCATATAAGGGATGATATTCATCTACCGCTGCAGGGGTCTATCCCCTGGGGTTTCAGGGAGATCTGTTTGCGAAATGTCTGGCTGGCGTAGCTCTATTATGCAGCTGTATACTTTTAGTATTAATTACTTATCGGCATATTCAAGTGAATTTCAAAGTGAAGGCAAAACAATGGAAGAGGGTTGGCACCCAAGAGCAAACCATATTCACAAAAACAAAATACGCCCATTCGTCTTTCCTTTACGCATGTGATTTGCCATAATCTGTAAACTACAGTATATACAAAAGCAAACGTACAGCGTAACCCAGTTTTATGTCGGAATGTATCTAAACTTTCGTGTATCCTAATAGATTAGTTCCATACGAACAGGGCTACAAACATTGCAGTACATACAGACATATACTTGATTGAACACCTCGTCCTTATCACGGATTTTTTAAATGTTGACATATAAGGCGAAGATAGCCATAGGTGAATCAAAAGGAACTGCTCATTCAATCCCCTACACTAAGAATTTACTGGTCTTAAAGCATGATGTTTTGGCTGGACTGACGAGGAGACTGGAAACAGAAATTATGCATTGATAAATTTTCAGCGACTGTATAATATGGCACTGATACAACAGATTAAAAAAACCATGAGCACATTTTCCTTGGATTTATATGTAGATCTTCTCAACAAACTCTATTGGCTCTATTTTTTTAGAATATATGAGCCAAGTAGTACTTCAGCCGGTAAGTTTTGCATTAGGACATAAACTCATCATTGCTGCAATCGGATCAATAGTTATGATCCTTTGATCCCATGTCTAATTTATTAATAATAAAAAAAAAGTTCCATTACAGAAAAAAAGGGCAAGTGCGTTATTTAACAAGTACTGATTCCGCAAAACGAAGGCTACAGACTTAAAAATGTGAGAAGCTAGAGAAAGAAAAGAAGCAGGAGAAAGAGAGGAGCTTTGAAACAGTATTATGATACGAAAAGGGATCATTGTAACAATTATAACAACATACGAAGACCATAAATCCTCATTTCAGAGAATGAGTAACGGAACAAGTGGGCCAACGCGACGCCTGTCGGCTCCAATAAGGCCAACAATGATTCACACCAGGGAAATACAAACACATCAAGAACAACATAATTATTCAAATGCTCCTTGCAGAGGATGACCAGATTAGATCAGGTTAAAACTGATGATCAGTATAACTGACTTAACGGAATCTATCTGATAAAAAATAATCTCAAGAAATTCACACCATAATATTTACTTAACTGTTGCAATCTCGCTCCGTTGTACACCATGATTTTTATATTAATTTTATTCTTAAGCACATTTTTCCTTGCTAATTATTCTTTCCCTTGTACGCTTAACTCTTTCTTCTCTGTCAAAACGGCATCCTGCTCTGTAGAAATCTGATATAAAGACAAAGACTTTTTAGCTTGTTCTACATGAATTCCTAGTCATGAATTGTAACTTATAATAATAATTGTATCAGACATATACATAAGGTCTGGCAGAACATGAATGTTCCTGATTCGCCTCTTCGCTCATTCTTCTAAACGTGATTGTGCAAGAACGTCCAATGCTTCCTTGTTACAAGAAACTGGAAGAACACCTTGGGAGGCCGAGCATCAAGTCAATCAGCTTATGAGAAAAAGTAACGGAACCGCAAATCCAATCAAATGATTCGCTGTAAATCCTAAAATCCGATACCATCATCCCCCTCCTAACTGGATTTATCGACGACAAATATTAATTCATCTTCAATTGCTGTTTTGCTTTACAGTTTTGATATCTCAGTGAAACCATTCAGCAACACCTAATTTCAAATCATAATATGTAGGTACTAAATTTAATCACCGCAAAATAAAATCCTAATGAAAATCATTTGATTACTCATACTAAACAAGCGATTTCATTATTCAGCCGTTACATGAAATACAGAGCGCACATCTGCCAAAGTCTTTCCCCTCATATAGTACAGGAGAACTACAAATAAAAATGAAAACTTGCAAAGCAACTTGCGCTGTGTAAACCAAAAAAGTGACCTCCTCTATCTCTGGTCAAAGGAAGACTGAGAAAAGAAAGCGAACAGCTGAAAGGTCAAGACCTTTCGGGGGAAAACTCGTTCGGCCAAGGATATCGACGTGGCTCTTCCAACACTTCTTCCCTCTCCTCCTCTTCTTCTTTCACAATTTTTCCAGGAGAGAGAGAGAGACAGAGAGAGAGAGACCGTTACCTCTTTGAATCACCGACGAAAGCGAGTCATTTCTCTTAATCAGTATTCAAGCAATGTACAACACTTGGTTGCACAAAGCGAGAAGAGCGAATATTATTTCGTCGTTGTGTTTTATGAACGAAGGTATCCTGATAGAGTTTCTCTCTCTCTCTCTCTCTCTCTCTCTCTCTCTCTCTCTCTCTCTCTCTCTCTCTCTCTCTCGTCCACTGCATTTAATATGCATGTTGTTGAATGTATTACAATGGTAAATGCAAAATTATTTACACAAGTAATAATTACCTAACTAGGAGACGATGAATATATTCACATGCACATTTCTAATATGTATAAATCAAATATATATAAATATATACACATACATATATAAATATATGTATGTATATGTATATATATATATATATATATATATATATATATATATATATATATATATATATATATATACTGACGCTGAGTACATGAAGACTACTGTGTTCTCATAATGAACAGGTTCAAAAGTTCATCACGGATGGAACAATAATCGCTTATGAACTTAATGTTGACATTCCCCATTTTATAAGCCTTCTTTAACAAAAGTGCAAGAATTTACTATCACTCCTCCTACGACATCTCCAATCTCATCGGCTTCTAAAACCCTTCACAGAAAGCACGTCCAGTAGACATTCACTCTTTCACCTTGGCATACACGGATGCAAAAACAAACAACCACTTTCTCTATATTCTTCAAGTCGAGATGCAGCTTCAAATATCCGCTAGGCATTTACATTCAATGAATTAAACAGTACACAAAAAAATCTATCTTACAATATATATATATATATATATATATATATATATATATATATATATATATATATATATATATATATATATATATATATATGTGTGTACGTGTGTTTGTATTATGTATGTATGTGTATGTGTGTGTGTGTAGGCGAGTGTGTATTGTTGGGGAAATTTTTAATTCCCATAAGAAGAGGAGATTAAACACCGTGAATTATTGTTAATCTGTTAATAAAAGATGCACATCTAAACATCAATCAGTAACAAAATAGTAAAATGCGTGACCCAGGAGGGAGCAAGATAAAAAAAAAAAAACGCAACTTGGAAAATACTACCCAAAACAAAGCATCACGACTTCTGAGTTCATTATCATCAAAGCATCTCTCTTGCTGATTAATGCACTTTTAAAAAATCTTACCCATCATTAAGTGAAATAAACGCAAAAATCCCTATATTCATTATACCCCAAGGTTTCTCCCATTCAAAAGAGAAGTAGCAGAGAGAGAGAGAGAGAGAGAGAGAGAGAGAGAGAGAGAGAGAGAGAGAGAGAGAGAGAATCATCGAAAGTGCTCGCAATCACACGGATTTTCTCACCTGCAAAGTAGGGCTTATGGATGAAAAAAGATTCGTGAGGGAATCTTTGTTACGGTCCATTGTTGCGGCCAGAAACCCTGTCACGATTACAGCCACACCTTTGCCATTTGAGAGAGAGAGAGAGAGAGAGAGAGAGAGAGAGAGAGAGAGAGAGAGAGAGTATTATTAATATTCACAATTATTATGGTCCAAACACCCTTTTGATGAAAAGCACTAGTCCTTTCAGCATGAAAACACTCGTTATCTTTCTGAAGATTTACCATGTAAGCACAGAGCCTAGTTCATAATATCTAGGCTATCTATCAAGCTTAATAGACAAATAAACAGGGCTGAAACAAATGATTGTAGAATGGTACCGTATATAACCTGTGCAAACACACACATCCACAGCGTGTGAACCGGTACAAAGCTCCCACTGTTTTGATATATATTTGGAAAACAAATACAACTTACATACGTCGCTTAAAGTAAACCTCGCTGTCACCACAACTGCATGAACAACAGGCATATCCCCTGCCGATACTGGTTAATTTTGCTTTGTTATATTCATCGTAACTTATGTATTACATCTCACAAAGACTTATATTTCATATACCATATGAATAAGATTTATATCTTTATAAGACATATATGTAGTGTGGTAAATTGGTATTTATCCTAATAATTTATCTGAACGTTTAGCCGCGTTGTGTGTTTGTCGTTAGCGAATGGTTGTTTTCGTTTCTGCTATTTTTGAGGTATTTGTTTGCTTTTAACGTTCCCAGCGTAGCCTACTCAGTTGACTTCTGTAATTCTTTGTGTTGGGATCTTAGCTGAATATAGCCTTGAATATGCACTGAGGCTTTTATTACATGTAATACTATTCGCTTATATACAAACAGCGATGTTTCCTGTGATGTAGCTGCACTCAGGCTATTACTGAAATAAAATGACACAGGTGATAAGTCATAACATGTGTCCGTAAGTTGTGCTGATGCACGTACAGAAACGATATATCACAAGCACAGTTTTTTAGCAGACTGCCAAGGACAAAAGTAGTAAGAATGCAGCGACAAAATAAAAATTTAAAAAAAATTGACAGATCGTACAGGACGATGATCTGGGCCCAATGCCTTATCAGTCTTCGAGGAAATGAGCATTCAGTGAACATCATGAATAGTAAATACTGAGCGATGGCTTAGGAGTAGAAACCGGATTAAGTTCCCTCATGAGTATTAGAGTCATGCACAACAGAAGCTCAAACTTTAGAGCCATAGACCGATGACCACTAAAATGTGACAGGACTGAAGGGAAGAGAACTGGCGCTAGGAAGCGGTGTTAAAAAATGAAAGCTCAATAACTTAATATTCCCATTTTATTGAACGAAAACTAGTCATATTTCTTCGAAAAAAATGTAAAAGCAGGCGTCAGGCTAGGAGCCACCCGAGGCAAGAGTTTTTGGGGACAAGTGAGACCAGTAAATTGACAGCGTTTCCCTCCCCTTGGTCAACATATTTCAAGTCTCAAAATTTTTTTTTAGATAATAAAGATCATGCTTCTAACAACTCCCAGTTTTACTTGTAAGTGTTGTCAACAATTCCCTTGCTTAAGCCTGTAAAAAGTTAGTACGGCTAAATTATCGTGCCAACGCTAACCTTCAGCCCACTAAACATAAACATACAAAAATTCCAAAAATATGCGCAGCAATTTGATACCGATAACAACTGCTGTTGTGATCTCAATTGTACCGATATCTCACCGTATACAAAAAGTTAAGTACACCTTAGTTTAACCATACCACTGAGCTGATTAACAGCTCTCCTAGGGCTGGCCCGAAGGATTAGACTTATTTTACGTGGCTAAGGAACCCACTAGTCTAAGTGAGCTAAATTATCATCAATTCATTTCAACATATTCCTTAATATGGGTGGTCTCCGCATTGTATCGCTGACACTACAGTAGATACGCAAGCTTGACAAACCAGAAAAAAATATAATATATATTATATATATATATATATATATATATATATATATATATATATATATATATATGTATACATATATATATATATATATATATATATATATATATATATATGTATATATAGATATATATGTATATATATAGGTATATATATACATATATATATATATATATATATATATATATATATATATATATATATATATATATATATATATATATATAATATAAACACACCTTATTCAGTTCTATTCGGAAAATATCAGAAATCATGTACATAGATGAAGGAATTTTATAATCATAACAAAAACTGTTATGTCGACTAGCATTACCTATATTGGAAAACCTAAGACTACAGAAATGAAAAAAAGTAAAATTCTCATGAACAAGCACAACCGTAATAGCTAATTCCAGCATTACTTGAGACATGTGCTATTGAAAACATTTAACCTCAGACAGCTTGAGAGAGAGAGAGAGAGAGAGAGAGAGAGAGAGAGAGAGAGAGAGAGAGAGAGAGAGAGAGAGAGAGAGCCCAAAGGCCTCAAAAATTAGCCTTGCATGAAGAAATTCTACGTTTTCCCGTAAAAAATGACAAGAGGAATGAGACTTCGTAACAAAATGCATTGCAGTTCCTTTTCCGTTCCACCCACGCCACATGACGCAATCAAGTGACAAACAAGAAATAAAATATGCCCCAAAGGAATAAGTTTCCTTTTACGTAAAGCATTAATAGTGGATACTGCAAAACATTATTTCCAATGTGTACTTACTTGAAGCTCCGCTGAATGACGCCACAAAGCTTGCAGCAAACACAAAACGGGAATTTGGATATTTTTTTATCTCACTAAAAAAGATTTTTCAAAATACAAATGTAAACAGAATAATTCTAAAACTATTTTTTCCTATCGGTTCGAATATTTGATAAAAAGTTAACACGTATACAAAACCTGAAAACGGTAAAAGTTATGAAGTTTCTTTAACAGCAGATCAAATTCTTTTATTCCTATAGTGTCAACCAGCCGAGCATTTCTGGGAAATTATGCTAGCATACCAAACAGAGAGAGAGAGAGGATAAAATTTGGTCAATTATAATCATAGACAGATGATTATGTCTGGCCAGATTGCCAAGGAGATTATCAGTAGTTTGAGGCAGGATCCATGGACACCTCAAAGTACAGCCTTCAACTATAGGCTTGTATATATTTTCTGGATGAATGCCAAGTTAATCAAAATTAAGCTAGTTCTCTCAAACCTCACGACTCGATACGGATTTCAATCTTAAGAAAGGTTTCGGTAGCGAAAATCTACCCCAGCTCTCTAAAGAATAAAATAGTACAAAAGAACAGTTAAATCAATGTTATGAGACAATGTTATCATTCCTTTCTAATTACCTTAGCACATTGTGTTTTTAAATTAATCTGCTATAAAAAAGTTAACCTTGGATGCAGGATAACGTTCACATCGTTCAAAGTTACACCACAGCCAACATGCTCCTCTGCCGCTGTCTATGCGTCGTCCATCATTTCTAACTTTCAAAAATTTAAAAACTTCAAGTGTATAAAGTCTTTTACGGTAGTATTGCCACATAGTAAGAGCCTGTGCTCGAAAAAAATGGGGAGAAAAGATCAATTTTATATAACCGCGAAGGACGTAGAGAATCCTCCTCTTCGAAGGAGAAAACAAGCAAGGAGAGATTCTCTTGCCTTAAGGAGAAGTGAATGGAACAGGTTTTTGAAACTAAATACAAGTGAACAAAGAATAAAAACTCATTCTAACATAGCAGATGAAACTAAATACGAGTGAGCAAAGAATAAAAACTCATTCTAACATAGCAGATGAAACTAAATACGAGTGAGCAAAGAATAAAAACTCATTCTAACATAGCAGAAGAAACTAAATACGAGTGAGCAAAGAATAAAATCTCATTCTAACATAGCAGACGAAAGTGAATACGAGTGAGCAAAGAATAAAAACTCATTCTAACATAGCAGACGAAACTAAACACGAGTGATCAAAGAATAAAAACTCATTCTAACATAGCAGACGAAACTGAATACGAGTGAGCAGAGAATAAAAACTCATTCTAACATAGCAAACGAAACTAAATACGAGAGAGCAAAGAATAAAACCTCATTCTAACATAGCAGTCGAAACTAAATACGAGTGAACAAAGAATAAAAACTAATTCTAACATAGCAGACGAAACTAAATTCAAGTGAACAAAGAATAAAAATTAATTCTAACGCAGAGTTTGTTAAAAAAAAATTGAAAATTAATATGCCCCATGCTTTACTACTTCAAATAATCATGAAAAAATTCAGGGCTGGAACTAAGGAGGACATAACCCAAATTTCCGGCAAGTTTCCCAGTAAAACTTCTTGGAAAAAAAAAAAAAAAACTATCGATATCTACGAAGATTTTCCATCTAAAAACGAAAGCTGTTCTCAGTCGGAAAAGAATTTAAAGGAATTGACTCAAAATGTGAAAGCCACAATTTCCAATCAGCGAATTAGTTCGTGACGATATTCTTAATGACATACCGGTAGCAGCACGTCATGAATTCGAACCAGAACAGAGAAATATTACTAACTTAAAAAGGACGATTGCGTTAAATCTTGTTTGAAGCATTGAAATGAAAAAGTACAGAAGACAAATATACATATATATATATATATATATATATATATATATATATATATATATATATATATATATATATATATATATATATATATATATATATATATATATATATATATATATGTATATATAAATTGCAGAGTTTGCCTATTTGAGATAGAACTAAGAAAAGAAAGAAAAACTCAAGCATGAGGCGAAGCAGCATTCTTAGCCAGTATTGTCAGCCTCATCTTACATAGGAAGTTACCGTCCGATGATTTTTATACAACTACTAATCCTTCAACAAAATTTACGTTCATAAAGGTGTCTGATATCAAGTCCATCCTTTGATGAACACTGATCGTGCACAAGCGACATGGGCAGTAATACCTTCGTAAAACAGTAATAAAAAAATTAACTGTTGTCAAAATTTTTCACGATGCAGAATACTATGATGAAGGAAAAAATTACCACGCATCTTATATCTAAGATTTTCAACTCTGAAAAATACAGGATTGCAAAATACAGTATTTGGCACACTAATTCGCTATAAGCAAATCTTCTTGAATTGTGTTCACTATCACTGCGAGCTCCTTGTTTACAATGGTTATCACCAAATGGGAATATGTAAATTCAAACCGTTATCTGTTTATGCGAAATACGTATTGAGAGAGAGAGAGAGAGAGAGAGAGAGAGAGAGAGAGAGAGAGAGAGAGAGAGAGAGAGAGAGAGAGAATTGCTGCTACATTTCCTGAATGCTCCACGAATAATTAAGCGACCTTATTAATGAAACTCTAAAATCACTTCAAAAGTAAAGAACAGATGCTCACGTAATTAACTCCGGGAAGCACAGAGCTAATTTAAACGATCCCTCGTACCCCCTCTCAAGTTATTTCCCAGCATAACTTGACACTACGGTTATTGCTTTCTGAATCATAACTCTCGCGGGATTATCCGGTTTATCAGTCGTCGAAATACAACCAAGAACTATTCCTGACCCCAGTTCAGCTTTGTTTTTATCAGCAAAGCAGAAAATTCGAAAGTCTCAGATGCTGACAACAGTAATGAAAATCAGATAGCGTTTCTGAAAAGGATTTAACGTAAACCAATCACTGTACAGAAAAACAAGGGAGGAGTAAGGAATGATACAAAAAGGAAAAACAGGAAATTAAAATACAAAAAGTAGGTGAAGTGGGCGCTGCTTTTTCCATTTTTTTTTAACTTACCGCCTCAAATTTCCTTCAAACGGCCACTTACCTGAAAAGAAAAAGAGCACATTATCTCAATGTTACTTAAGCTGAAGTTATATATGAATGAGGCGCAAACTTTATCAATTCCACACAGGTGTAAGGACAAGGACAATCAACAGTTGTAGAACCGACGCCAGCTGTGTGCGTGCTATGGAAGGGATGGAGTAAAAGAAAGAACATACATAATTCAAGACGATGACTCGGCCGTGGTATGAATTACTAAGCACTACAGAAACTGTACAAAGAAATCAAATATAATATCTTAATACAAAAAAACATAAACATACTTCTGTGAAACAAGCCATTACGATTAGATGATTCAACGTTCGAACACTTGCCTAATTACATTTAAAATCAATTACATAAGATCTGAACATGACCTTTCCTTTCCTAACAACACACACAATATATATATATATATATATATATATATATATATATATATATATATATATATATATATATATATATATATATATATATATATATATATATATATATATATATATATATATATATATATATATATATATATAGACTAAATGTGTACAGTTGATTGAAATTATCCATATATTAAGTAAATATAAAGTTACTGCCGATGGGGAAATGTCCGGTTTTCGGTTAATAATGGGGTGCTACAAGGGAGTGCTGTTAATTCTTTCTCCATGCACAGGTGAAACTAGTTGAATATTTAAAACATTAATGAACAATGATATCCATTACAGATTCTCTTGAGTTGGAATTTCATAAGAATTATATGAGTAATTCAGATAGAGGACTGACTGAATACTAATTTACGAAATAGGTTGTCAAGCCATGCATCGGGCCACTTTCTTCCACTCAGCGCATAAGACAGTGAAAGGAGGGAGTTGGAGTGGTTGGGCGGCAAGACAACGGGATCCAGAAAGTCAAGGAAAAGAAGGACAAGGATTATAGAGGGGGAACTGGGAGAAAACCCCACAGTTACACTAAGAAATAACCATTAGGTGTCTTTGACAGCAAGACCGAAGAAAAGAAGCGGAAATTAAAATGTGGGGTTGAAGGGACACTGATAACATCCCCTTAGTACCTGTGGCCACGTTAGTACTGGCCACAGTGCACCACGTGAGGTGCGCTGACGTCACTTCAATCCTAAAGGGGGCTGGCTGAGTAAGATTTTTTATATCAGATACGTTTATTACGATCTATATTGGTATACGGACATGAATCATGGTATGGCAATGAAACTATATCTATAAAGATTTTGTTGATTTCAGAATACAGCATTGAGAAGAATATTAAGAGTCAAATGGCAGGACACAGTTATAAATGATAACAAGCGGAAATCAATGAAGTTCCACACATAGACGAGATAATGATGAATGGGAAATGGAGATGGCTTGGACATGGCCTTCGCACTACTCATGGGAGAATAGTACTCTATAGTGTCAGCTTGGCTTCTGTGCGCCCGAAGAGTTGGAAGAGAACCATGGGAGACTGGAAAGATTGGGGAACTGTGAGAGTTAAAGCACAGGAAAGATGTGAGCGGTGGAATTTCACAGAAGCCCCTTTAGTAACAAGGTGAAAGAGGAAATTATATATATATATATATATATATATATATATATATATATATATATATATATATATATATATATATATATATATATATATATATATATAATGTAATATATTTATACTTATTTACAACTATAAAATATATAATGTAATATGTGTATTTATATATTTACAACTATAAAAATATATATATATATATATATATATATATATATATATATATATATATATATATATATATATATATATATATATATATATATGTTTGTATATACTGTGTTTGTGTGTGTGTGTGTCTGTGCGAATGTAAGAAGAAAAGAGGAAAAATGTTCAAGTGCTCGATATGCCTTTCCGATTTAATAGTTTCAAGAAAAGAAAATTCAAAGATATTTACTGGAAAAAAAAGCATTAAAAGAAATCGAAATATCACTTCGCAGAAAATTGTTAGTCACTCAGTTGTAAAGACTGACAAACTTGAAAGTCGCCATCAAAGGCTGTCAGTGATCCGGAAAATGTATAATAATGAAAATTAGATATATATGTTATTTTGCAAAGCAATTTCGTCGCTTTCCATAAACACGTGAAACTACGTTCCCACAGATCAACAGGCGCTTGACACTGAAAGCAACAAGCAAAAACTACACTACTTAATATATATATATATATATATATATATATATATATATATATATATATATATACACATACATATATATATAAGATAATCATTGCTTGCGTACACTTGTTCGATGGTAATCATCTTGAACAAGTTTAAATATACCCCAAAATTATAAGACCTTATTATAACTCATGAGATGGCTTGGGGTGTACAGGAAAGATGCACAAGAGTGAAGCTAGGTAAGTGACAGCTTGTACAAACACTGAAAGGTGGCATCTATAAGAACCACCTCCACCACAAGGAGTGATGTTTCCTGTTGCTACTACTTTTGCCTTATTTAATGTGAAAACTAACGCACAACCTGCTGGCAAGGCATCAAGTGGATTAACAAATTTCCATGAAACAGAAGGCAATTTGTGAGAAATAAAAGGGAGCCAAGAGAAGATATATTGCCTGGTCCACTTCAGTTTCTTCTTAATTAGGGCCTGTGAGCTTCTTCCGATACAGCAATCCATCATTCAGTGAAATTTCTCCTAGATTGTGACAGTAGGCAATGCTAATATTTCCGAAGTGAAAGACTTATTCAAATCTATTTAGTTTTTATTCCTCCTTGCCGTTTCTTCAAACATACTCATTAATTTTCTAAACGCAACGAGTTCACGGATTTTTGGTTGTGCCAATAAATACAATTACATTGTAAATACCAATAAAAACATTCATATTGGGAATATAAACGTTACCATAAAATCTTGGCTGAAATTTATCTTCATATATTAGGTAGCAAACTATATGTGCATATAACATACCAGAGCTTGTTTGAAACAGCAAGCTTCATGAAGTCACTGAGCTAATACACAGCCACAGACTCTCTCTCTCTCTCTCTCTCTCTCTCTCTCTCTCTCTCTCTCTCTCTCTCTCTCTCTCTCACACATATGCGCAAATCCTTTTTTCTCTCACAGCAGATTGACGTCTCAACTACTGGTGAGACTGAGTTTTTAGAAAAATCCCTGAAGAAAACTACCGAAATAATCATCATGGCTGAGATTCACCGTAAAATAGATTTTCTTATCTCATCTGCTTCATTGCTACGCTGACAAATGACTCAGCTTCCCTTCCGCGCTGATCCTCAATTCCATACCTTAATGAATATTCATTTTCATACTCTGCTCTGCAACAATGCTGACCGGACACGGCAACATTCAAGTCGTTCTTACCGTGGTTCGTAAGTAAAAGTATCACGATTTGGTTTGAAGGCTGGGCCATGGATTATCAAAACCAAGTCTTTTCGTAGTTGGAGACAAAAATTTAAAAATAAGACCTTGAATAACAACGAGCTCAAAACGAACGTACCCACCATAACGTGCTGTAATTAATATTAGGTTCATGTACAAGGACAGGGTACTCCACGCACGTACCAGACAGCCAAGCTCCAGAAAGCAGGTCCTATACTGTAATATATAACTACTGTACCATTTTTTATTCTTTAATGGGTCAACGGATTAGGCACAGAACCCACACAGCTTATTACTGGATAGACAGAAAAAAGCTGTATCCATTAAATACCCGTTCCAGTCACCAAGATTTTTTATTTCCTCGACTTGTGCCAAACACTACACGGTATATGACATTTTGCATCTACTACCTAGGCCCCTTTACTTTCGCTGCTAAAACCCATTTCCTGTGCATGGCATCCCCTGTTCTCTAAATATATCCTCTCATGACGGTAGCCGTACTGACTGAAATGAAGCAAGCAACAGTAGCCTATGCGACTTCAGAAACTCCAGCGGACTTGCGTGCGATAAAATTATCTTTGGTTATACTGATGATTGTGAATAATTCTTGCATTTACCTCTTGGATGCTTAAGTATGATTACGAGCAGAACATGAGCAAAGACACATAAAAATTAAAACAGTATACACATCAAGAGGCAAAAAGTGTATATGTTCTCATCACAGCTGATTTGTAACCACAAAATTACAACAAAGCTCCTTGACAATCATCCCTTCCTCAGCAAATATGAGAAAATGACTTAATGCGCACAAGAGAGATCAAATAAGCCAAGAGTATATGTACGTTCTATACAGCCTGACTTAGTCATGGTGCATGAAACAGTAATCACACAAGACAGCTCAATGCAATGTCGAAGTTTCCCCATAACTCAACATCTAGAACAGGGAAGCAATCTCACACCGACACCGGACAGAACTTTATCAAGAAAAAAGTGGATCCTCATCGTCCCCTTGAAGGGCAACATCAAGGTAAATAAAAGTCAGCTCAAGGACAACAAATGATGTGGCCAGATCTCCAAAGGCAATTTTGGTGATTACGAGAATTTTTTTTTTTTTTAATTCACTATGGGTGGGTTGCGTATGCAGCGAAGAATTCATATCTGCCACTAAATATACAAAGACGATATAGTGAAAATTTACAAAACATATGTACCCATTCAGGTATATCACCGTAGTACGTATAAATGTGGGTGTGTGTGTGTCACGCGCACGTTTAATTACAGCAAATAAAAAACAAAACCAGTTTCTCTAAACACGCTCAGGATAGAATTTAAGATTAAATGTCCAAACATTGCATTAACATGAAAGTGGCACGATCTTAATCATGTGTTCCAGACATAAACTATATTTTCAAAAACTTGAGAAAAACCGCTTCATAAAACAGCATCCAAAAGTTATGCCAAAACATGAATCTTTTGACGTTTTGTGCCATTGTTTAACAAAATGAACACAGGCCACACTGAAAACAAGCAAAGTGTGATATCTGATTAGGTACTCCTGGAGTATCCTTTTAATACTGAACAAAATCCAATTTCTTATCTCTACGACTAGCCCATCATAAAAAGCTGTAGCAACTAGCCATCTATCTGCGCCAATTTTCATTTTTTTATGCTTTGAAATTAAGGAAGAACACTATATCTCTACATAACAAATCGAAGAAATGAAATGCTGGCCCTGCAGTGTTGGACGGACAGTTACAACATTTCATTTTGTATCCCTCTTCGAAGCGTCTATTTTTTTTGGGGGGAGGGGGGAAGTTTTGTGTCCAAATACTCACGTCAAGAGAACAAAGTCTGGATTATAAAGGAAATATGCGAAAACGACCGAAAGATATGGTTCTTACACTTAAAAAATACAAGCTGTATCAAAAACTTGCAGACTACAGATGTGGCCAAAATATGCAAAATTGATAAAATAACAAAATAATTTTAACATAAGACAAACTTAACTATCCATCAGCGTCTCCTATTACAGATATTTAACTACTTTTGTCGTCTTAGTGGGAAACATAAAAAATATAGCTCTTACGTATCTAAACAGCCAAATGTCAAGTCAGACATAAATTTTACCTCGTTTCTCGTATTTTCTTCTTTCCTATGACTGACGACTTGTTTAACAGATCAAAAAGTTGCAGGAAGATATGATGATAACGAAAACTGATGAATTCTCTTTCATTTTTTCATAGAAATGTAATAGCGCACTTCTTAAAACATGAATAACATGATCAAGTCACCACAGCTTGTATGGAGCTAATGTACAATAAAGTGCTACTACATTGCCTGGGACCTATATCTTTAACAGGAAAAGCCCTATTACACAGTCATCATCCATAATAATACATCACATATGAGAGTCCCTTTGTTGAAACACCCATACTTATATGCCCTCTACTGTTTGTTGTGATCCCAACTTTCCCTGCATATCAATTTTCAGTCATGCGACTGACACAGATCATTCCACGCATACAAGTAAAAGTAAGGTGGCAGGATGTCACATCTCGGGAAAATTACGGTTAGTGATGGGTAATTAAACAGCCACAGTAACTACCAATCGAGATGACTTTGCAAACTTACATCAACTTCGAGAGAGACACTTTTATACCACTTTAAGTATAAGTTTACAAAAATGCAAAAAAAAAAAACACGAATTCATATGGTTTTCTTTAACTTGAATCTTTTTTCAATCACACCTAAATTTATTTACCAATAAATTTAGGCTTGACCATCAAAACCAATGCAATACTATATTTACCTCGATCAAGAATCATTTGTGAGCAAATGAGCACAAAAAACACACTATATATACAGTACATATACTGTACATACATATATATATATATACATATATATATATATATATATATATATATATATATATATATATATATATATATACTTGTTACATAACAGATTCTGAAAAATACATATTGGAAATATATGTGAAAATATCTCTAACTCTTGGGAGTATGACTGTCTATACCTAAGAGAAATTGACCCACCGTAAAACGTGGAAAAAATGACTACAAGAAATCTAGCCGTGGTTGACTAATCTCACGAAGAAGAAAGCAGCAAGGCGACAATTGCACTCTCTCCCTCCAAGTATTTTTCCAAATTAACCCACCAATTAAACAGTCCGTCGCATTCACAGATTGATTAACAATACTCTAAAAACATTTTCCATCTTCAGGATATAACTTTCATTCTCCAAAAGCGTGGTAACGTTTTTGTATTATTCTTATATAAAATTAATGAAGACCAAATGAACGCATTTTGGCTGTTTAATTTATCATCATCAACGATGGCCATGACCGTAAAAACCACAAAACATCCCAAAAGTCAGTGCATTTCGTAAATTGCAATGAAAAACAGAAAAATATGTGCAAGCAATCCACATATACACAATAATCTTCTTCCCAGCTTGTTCCCATTTTTATATGGGGTCGCCGTTATGCCTTCTTTTGAAGGACTTTGATTTCGCTTTTGGGGTACACAATAATACTCCCATTCAGAATCACCAAACTTAGATGGGCTCCGGTGCACTTGATGAAATGAGAACAGAAAACCTTTCAACCTACCGTGGTATCATTAGGCTGTTGGCGTTCCCGGTTATTAGGCAAGCTGTTCATCGATTCATGATGACCCAAGGTCTCGTAGGTCGACAGCGTTGCAAGGCGGGTACCTATGTCCGCCATTCTTTAGAAAGGGCACGTTTTGCTTTCAACTGCGATGGACTTTGATAGCACTCAATGCCCTTTTCCCCACTTTGGCCTTTCAGTAGTCTACTTTCATTACCAAATACTGATTTACTCGTCACCTCACAAACAATAACCACCACGACACTAATTATCCATTTAGTTTCCAGTCGAGATTAAGCGAGAAGGAGTTTTTTTAGAGCGATTTACACTGCTGGGATTTATCTGCACCAACACCTGTGGAGCCAGTGAACACCTGTGAAATACATATGCTAGATGTTTTTGAGCATAGGGGAAGTTACTTTAGATGAGTGATAATTATATATTTGTTTCTGTTTTCCAAAGGGAAACAAAGCAGACAGTACTGTGTTGGATATGTAAATGACATTAATATAAAAGATAAGGACCTAGGAAATGTGTTAATTTTTTATACGGACGTTAGGATGCCTCTGTTAAGGCATATGTCATTCAAGGGCAAACAAAAATAAGGGCTGGAAAATACTAAAGTGGTATCATTAAACATCACGAGTAAACCAACAATCACACGGAAACTGTGATGTCCTCCGGAAGGACGAAGTTAGTTAGCCAACCTAACTGGACGACTACAACACACACACTGCACTTGGCTCGATCCTCGACCCTTACTCGCAGTTTACCTACTCATTCACACACCGTCACGCTGGAGCTCGAATAACTTTCCCACCTAATCTTTAAAAGAACTTTCTTCCCCGATTTCAGCTAGGCGTACCCTCTGGTCAAAATAACAGTTGCATAGGCTGAATTATTTTCATAGATTTTGGTAGGTTATTTGAAAGATTCCGTAAGCAGACGAGGAAATCAATTGTGAGGAATATAGTATGCGGCAACTGAACAGCACCATCACCTCTCCTGAGCCTTCTCACATAAGGCAGCTGCCTCGAATTTCCACTTTCATCCTTACCAGGGAAAATTTCCTCTCGAGCAAAACTCGTTCTGCCCACGTGCATGAGACACACAAACACACAGACACAAAAGACATCGACATTGGCCCGGATGCAGTTATATACAAAATAGGTTAACATTTAATACTGCTGTTTACGCGTTTGTTAGCATAAGCAATTCCGTAAACATACGTAAACAAAATAATCACAAATATAATGCTTACAAATTTAAATATACTTTTGCATACACACTTACGCACATACACCCAAACAAAAATATACTATATATATATATATATATATATATATATATATATATATATATATATATATATATATATATATATATATATGTGTGTGTGTGTGTGTGTGTGTATGTGATAAGGGGGGTGAGTAACACCAAGTGAAATTTGCTATGTACGGATGGAAAGACATACAAATCTAAATTAATAAAATTTCAGAGATTAAAACAACTGGCCAACGATTAGCCTTGAAGAAGACCATGAATAAACATAGCAATACTGCGGCAGTTTTGTTTAGCCCACCTGAAGACAGAAAAAGTACTGGAGACATGTTTTTTTTTTTTTCCAGTGAAATTTGGAGGTCATATGCATCAGCACTTGCAGACAATGAGAAGTTTCTGCCCGAAAAATAAAGAAACGACGAGTCAAGTCTCCAGATCTGATCCTGAAGCATTATCAAATTCTGTGAAATATCACTCTCCTAGGTCCATACGGGTGAAAAATTGAATAGCCTAGTTATAACAAAATTAAACAGGTAAAATGGCAAACACACACATGTAGATATATATATATATATATATATATATATATATATATATATATATATATATATATATATATATACACAGTATATATACATATATATATATATATATATATATATATATATATATATATATATATATATATGTGTGTGTGTGTGTGTGTGTGTGTGTGTGTGTGTGTATTAAGGAAGGATTTCTCTCTGAGAAATATTCGATTTCATGACTCACGAGATGAAATTAAAATCTTAAACGTGCCTCTTCTTCTCGTGAGAATATGAAGAGAAACGAGGTCACGACCTTTGCATAATGCGGATAAACTGCATTTGACCTGTAACGGAATGTGAATCCTAAGATCTTGGTCTCAAAATTATGCAACACCCACCCCACAAAAAAAAAAAAAAAAATTGTGGCCTGGATGCTGTAAGACTGAATAAATAAACCCGGATTCGTACGAAGAAAAAAAAAATAAGCAAAATACATATGACCATGAAATATATTACAGAGTGCGGATACAAAAGCACTTCCGCTCACACATCCAACCCAGCATGCATACACTGTTACAAGCAAACATGAACGAAGACCCCTTTCAGCATAATGCACTCTAAAAACAAATTATATGAACTTCATATATGTTTATATATACACACTTAAAACAACTGAATCAACTCAAGATGAGGCAGTTTTTTTACATATGAGTTAGAAACTTAAAACATCAAAAATACACTGGTCAAGTAGACTAGTTTCCTTAAAACAATTTATGTTAAGGCAACAGGAATATACATACACAAATGCGCGTCTACATTTCAACATATCAATGGGCGTTTGTAAGCATGCAAACACATACACACACGCATGAATATAAATACATATATATATATATATATATATATATATATATATATATATATATATATATATATATATATTATATATATATATATATATATATATATATATATATATATATATATATATATAACTTGTAAGATTTTCTCTCCTGGTGAGCTTAAGTTTAATAATAAACAAGAAAAGAGAAAAATTGAAATCATTTCTTCTTTTTATTTACACCAATGTTTCGATAATCCTTTCCCATCTTCAAGGCTATAAATATTTATAGCTCTGAAGACGGGAAAGGATTCCGAAACGTTGGTGTAAATAACAAGAAGAAATGATTTCCGGTCTTCTCACTGTCCTGTTTATTATATATATATATATATATATATATATATATATATATATATATATATATATATATTCATATATACATAAGAGAATCCCACAGGAAAATGACAGGTAGAAGTTCAGTACCAAGCGCTTTCACGTTCATTAACGCATCGTCTGGGCACAAATGAGACACATGAAAGGAAGGTTACAGAGTAAACAAAAAGAACAAGAATACCAGATGGTCAATTGTCAAAGAGAAATAAACAGAAAGATAATCCAGGATAATCCGGGATCAAGTAGGCCTAACTACAAGAGATACGAAAGTTTAGCCATACAAAACCCAAAACATGAATAAAATTGAATACCAGATTGTTAACTGCCAAGGGGTAATAAACAAAAGGGTAATCCAGAAAAATCCGGGATCACGCGGTCACAAACTAGAAATAAATACTTAACATAAGAGATGCGGAATCTTACCCATTCAAATTGCAGAAACATGTATAAAACTGAATACTAATTTTGCTTATATTTATCAACAACTTTTTTAATTATGAAGGCATCAAGTTTAAACCAACCAAGGCTTAAATTTAGAACACTTTCATTACTTGATTTGATAAAACAAGATTCGACGATATTCCTTTTAACTGTGTCGTTGCACGGGACTCAAGATCTTGCTTCACTCCGGTTAATAGGATGATCTGAATCTCTCATATGTACGAATAATGCATTCGATATTTGGCCAGTTCTCACAGAATACTGGTGTTGTTTGATTCGTTGTGAAAGTGATTTTCCAGTTTGTCCATAATATATTTTATCATATTTTTTACAAGAAATTTCATAGATGCAGCCAGAAACATTTCTAAGAGAATTTTTTTATTACTAAACTCTTAACATTAAAATTACTGAAAACAACACTTATGTTGAAAAGCTTTAAAATCCTAGGAATTTATAAAAACCTTTCATCATACGGTAATTTGAGAATATTATGCTTGCTGGATTCAAGTTTGTTATTAGTTAAATAAAATGTTTTCCTGGCTCTTTTCCATGCTACATCTACAAAGGTCCTTGGGTATTTACGTTTCAAAGCAATATCAAAAATAGTTTTGATCTCAGCATCAATGACCTGCGGGCTACAAACGCGTAAAGCCCTTAAGAACATTCCAGAAAAGACAGAGAATTTAACATTTTGATGATGATTGGAATAATAATGAACAAAAGAGGCAATGTTAGTTGATTTTCGAAAGACTGAAAAGGTGAAATTTCTATCATGTCTATGGACAGTTATCAAGAAAATTCAAATTACAATTTCTTTCCTCCTCTACATTAAATTTTATAGAAGAGACTAAATTATTTAGCTTAACCAGAAATTCCCGGAGATTTTCGTGAACTGGGCACATATAGAAAATATCATCCACATACCTGTACCATGTAACTTTTCGGGGCAAAATTCTTGGTAAGAATTTTGTCCAAAAAAAAATTCCATGTAAACACTGCTAAGGACAGGAGATAAGGGATTACCCATAGCCATGCCGAACTTTGTACAAAAAAATTCCCCATTAAAAACAAACTTTTATACATGTTTCTGCAATTTTCCTGGGTTACCCTTTTGTTTATTACCCCTTGGCAATTAACCATCTGGTATTCAATTTTATTCATGATTTTGGGTTTTGTATGGCTAAACTTTCGTATCTCTTATAGTTAGGCCTACTTGATCCCGGATTATCCAGGATTATCTATCTGTTTATTACCCTTTGACAACTGACCATCTGGTATTCTTGTTCTTTTTGTTTACTTTGTAACCTTCCTTTCATCTGTGTCTCATTTGTGCCCAGACGATGCTTTAATAAACGTGAAAGCGCTTGGTACTGAACTTCTGCCTGTCGTTTTCCTGTGGGATTCGCTTATACACTGAAGTCACGTGCACCTACTGTGATTT
>NC_089750.1:22555052-22560052 GCF_040412425.1 Macrobrachium rosenbergii
TGCTACAGTTCCACAGAATCTAGCTTCAAATGGACTTTTTTATTTATTTTTTGTTTGCCACTGCAATGTATTTTCTTGATGTTAGTTTGTATTTTAACTCTTCTGAGTATTTTTGAGTTTATTCTCATTTTCAGCCTATTTGCATATTATGTATATCCTTATTCATTCTTGTACTTTTCAACTACGTTTCCTCTTGCTACAGTTCGCAAATGACTAGCGTGCGAGTCGAAACGTAACATAAATAAAGAACGCTTTGGAAACACTTTAAGTCCATCTCTACCTAATATGCATGTATGTACAGTATGTATGTATATATGTATGTGTTTATATACAATATATATATATACATATATTATATATATAACATAATAAAAAATGATAATGATAAACATAACTGGTTGGGAGGAAGGTCAAACACCTTCCCGCATGATGTGAAGATGACAAATAACAGTCTGACACGACCATCCCATTCTAACCCTTCTGCCTATCTATCCTATGCGCCTTCCCCTATCCCACCTTCGATAACACCATTACTCTCCTCTCATCTTCAGCTTCCTATATAACGGACCTGGATTAGAAGCAGATCCTTCTCAGCACGACAACTTTCCCAAGACAGTGACCAAAACATTAGAAGATTCATTTTTGCAATGTCTTCAAATTCTGACTAGACTTTGCCTACCATCCTGATACGCATGACTTCTGTTTCATAATCCCCAACTTTCAGTTGCACACAAATCCCAACCACCACCACCACCTTCCCCCCCCCTCCCCCTCCCGCCTCTCTCTCTCTCTCTCTCTCTGTGCGCTTGTTTAGCATCTTATCATGGGTGCTGTCAGGTTCCTTTTATTCCCTTTGTTACATGCTTTCAATGTGCCAAGAAGTATTTATAAGTTTTTAATTAATCATATATATATACATATATATGTGTGTATTCATTATTTCTTATAAGATTTTTTATGTTCTCGTCAAACTATTAAAAGGGACATAACCTAATCGCAAGTTATCAGACTCGAGGCTTTCGATTCACAGCCGATGACGCTTATATCTTAATCGTCCTTTACTGAAATAACGAGCTGCGAACTGATGACGTCACCCATAAATGATCTACCAGTTGGTATCTAACAGTAAAAATAATAAGAATAAGAACAATCGAGATATTTCGAATGTAATTACAGAGTAACGATGGCAATACGAGCCGCTTTCTCTTCTTTTTTATTTAATGCATCCGCATCTATTTACAGAAAACAAACTCGAAGTATTTCGTCACAAAGTACTTTCGAATAAAAGGCGCCAACAGAGGAGCCTTATTGGAAAAGGCGCCAACAAAGGAGCCTTAGGTAAGTTTTTGCCTAATTCTTCTCTTAGAAAGTATGCCTATAAAATTGTACATAAAAATAAAACTAAAATAATGTCTCATCATTATACTATACTTATATCCAAACACTACTGTATAATTGCGTTTCAGTCAGTGCAGCACTGCGAACATGTCGCGTTACGCAACACCACAAGCAGTGCCCAGTACGCAATATCCAGTATTTGCAGGCTATGCATCACAGCATTTATTGAGAGGTAGTTTGGCAATGGCGAAGATACTACATCATTTCTTTAATCACGGGACTAAACACCGATTATTAAAACAGCAGGGGAAAAACCCGCGACATTAACGTTTCACAGGGGCCAATTCAAGCTGACAGACGATAAGCCTAGAGGGAATATTTCATCTCTTATGTACAAGTTGGAAATCGAATAGTCTCTTGAATATGGGATTCATTACACGTCACACCAAGGTCTACAGGCACCGATCATGAGACAGGCAATTCCGGGATAGGAGTGTACATGCCAATAACTCTCACCTTTGTAATACAGACGGGTACTTATACTGACAATGAAATTCTACAATCATCTTTCAACTTCTGTAAATGAGGTCTTCTTTTTCATATCCACCATTAAAATACTACTGCATCGCTAACTTTTTAAAGGCAGGGAATGGGGGGAGGGAGGTTTGCAGGAGTGGGGGAGGGGTGGAGAAATTTAGCTGTTGTTGCTACTCTCGTGTTAAGACTGCGAAATCTGACACGCGCGTAATTTCACACAAATTCAATTCAGCAATATCACCGTAATCTTCAAGAACGTGACTGAATCGTCAGTATGTTTTCACAAAGTTACAAATTACGCGGAAACCGGAACAACAGTCCGTCTCCCTGATATCATCAAGAAAACTATTGCTAAACAGCGACTTGGAATCCTACTTGAGTCGCAGTCACATTTCTGAATACTGCCATTAAAGTTTTTCCCCTTGAATTCTCTTCCCTTTCTGGCTATTGTTTTCAAGAACCCGACGAATTAACCGACAATCAATTCAGCATTGTTCCGTTATTTTTCTCTCATTGTTTCCTTTCACTAAGGGTTCAGAACGCGTGTAATCGAGATGAATTGCGCACTGCACTTTCTAAAATGATATTAGTACATCTTGCCAATCCAACTCCGTGGACGCTTCTCTAAACAATGACTACGTAGTAGACGGCGTTTAGTAACAGGTGACTCGTACTGAACAAAAATGGGAAGCTGGAACTATTCACTCGGGTATATCGTGCAGATGGAATGCATCATCACTATTATCATCAACAGCTATGGCTATCATCATTCCTTGGAACTTTCTTCCCAGTTTCCTCAAATAAAATTTTTGTCATTACAACGACCTCTTTGACCTACTGGCTTTCTATTCCAGTCCTTTTTTTGATAACGGCGTGTCTACATTAATTAAATTTCGCTTTTCGTATCTCTATTCCTCCATTACTGGCTGATACATGTTGAGTTCGTATTTAATATCGTCTAGCATTTTCACACTCTTGCCCCAGTCGCTAACATTTCCTTCGTGCTAATCATTCTGCAGATCAGACCTGCGTGTGAGACTTTCCTAACTCTTTTTTGCGATATGCTTACTGTTAGGCAGAGAGAGAGAGAGAGAGAGAGAGAGAGAGAGAGAGAGAGAGAGAGAGAGAGAGAGAAACATGCTTAAAAGTTTCATAAACGTTGAACAAGAGCTTCCATCAGAATGTATTGACAGAACTGAAGTGTTACATTGCTGAAAGTAAAAGACAATCAAAACAATGAGCTAACTATTCGAAATCCTGGCTGAAATCTGTGATAGCTATGACCAACCATGCTGCGCGTAACCAAAAAAGTTCCTGGAATCTGTGTGTGTGTGTGTGTGTGTGTGTGTGTGTGTGTGTGTGAGTAATGTGCAAGTCGTAGATAATAATTTACTGGCCCCATAAGATCAGTTTCATTAAACAAATACCATTTCGAAAGGCAATACACCAAGAAGTCTGTCGTCGGCTGCTGTTGGCGAAGGCGTTTCTTGGAAGCCCACTTGTCAGCCATTGTTGTTTTTGGAATCCCAAGCCTCCCACCTATTCGGCCAAAGATTAATTCCTGAGGGTAGGGGACCTTATCCTTGGACCAAGGTCTGGGGAAGGTCTTCCCATTCCGTCTCAGACGTGTCGACCATCTCGCCAGGAATTTCCTTAGACACCTCGACGCAGTCTGCTTACCATGAACCAGGGAAAGGTAGGGGTGTCGTTGCAACGTCTTTAATAAACAACTATCCTACCTTATGAGTTTTTGAAAGACAAACTCTTCTCATGAATTAACCTTATTAAATTAGCATACATTCTAAAACACGGATTTGAAAATGAAAAGAATGGAATGCCAATTCACCTTTTTTATAATACATGGCGATGGTTGCACTCCTTATTAACAATGCATATTTAGCTATGGAGCTGTTAGAAATACCTGTGGAATACGAGAGAGAGAGAGAGAGAGAGAGAGAGAGAGAGAGAGAGAGAGAGAGAGAGAGAGAGAGAGAGAGAGTCTATCACTTCTTAGTGAATGAAAGACTTAGTAATGTGAGGAAAAATCGAAAGAACGAATTAGTGAGCTTCGTTTGACCCATGGATGCCTAATGAACAACCCAAATGGTACATCCTGTATGCAGAGAACGCAGGTCAGTATCAACAATTTATGAGAATGTCCACATGTCAATTAACAGCTCATGTTAAATTTTACAAACAAATCATTTAAGGAAATTTTGTTACAGCCTTAATCTTTCGACTTACCCGATTACCTGATTATTAAATCCCTGCATTTACTAAAAAGGTTCGAATTTTTATACATAAGGCAACCCATACGGGCCAACCCTTTGAGTGCTTTCACCAAGTAGTTTCGTTAAACTGCCAAATAATATTAGTAAATAATTTTAATAATATGAGGAGAGAGAGAGAGAGAGAGAGAGAGAGAGAGAGAGAGAGAGAGAGAGAGAGAGAGAGAATCTTCACTTTCAAAATAAAATACCCATAATCTAACTTGGGTTTCAAAAGAAAACAAAATGCTGAGAGACAATGCAGTATTGTGTCTCGCGACGTGAAAGCCATAATAATTTAATAAAGAAACAGTGTTTTTATTCGCACCCATAAACAGTAATTTACTACCGCAAAAGTGACTGAAAAACAAAACTACATTATGCCATAATAACACAGTACATTACCATAAAGATGCAAATCACATTCTCAATCTTTCTATGTACAGTACATCTTAGTTTTCCTTTACGTTAAATTATATTTAAGGTTGAATTTGACAAAAAAAAAAGTGCATACAAACACTCAAAGTTAAGGATTAATAAAGATAAGACTGACCTCATCAGGGCGACAAAATACTGAAAAGACGTAAATTAAATATATGGTAAAGTATCATTTTGAAAAAGGTTCTCCTTACAGATATTTGTAAACATTCCACAAGAACTCATACTCCTATTTTTTTCCTTTGTTCAACTTTTAGTAGCCATTAAAATTTTTTAACGTAATCTCCATTAACTAAAGCTTATATAAGGATATCAGACATCTTAAATTATACGTAAAAATCCAAATTACATGTTAACTATCCTGGAAGCTTACCAAAGATTTGAAATGGTTTAGAATAAACCACTGCTGTCTTAACTTCT
>NC_089750.1:22565052-22570052 GCF_040412425.1 Macrobrachium rosenbergii
CTCCAGCCCCGCAACACACCAGTCCTCATTTTATATTGATAACTTACATTTTCAATAACCATAATTTCACATACACAAAATATCTACAAATTCCTGAGGAATACCTAAAATCTCACAATCTTCCCTAGATTAATCCAAAAAGCATTTTATCAAATATTTTTAGGCAATCTACAAAACGCAAAAAGTGGCATTTTCATCTCACTAACTCATACCATTAATTAAATGCTCAACAATTGATGTGATCATTATATTCACTTCCTTTCCTGAAACCAGTTTTAATACAGGCACACGTGTATATATGTATGTATGTATATATATATATATATATATATATATATATATATATATATATATATATATATATATATATGTGTATATATATGTGTGTGTGTGTGTGTGTGTGTGTGTGTGTGTGTGTGTGTGTGTGTACAGTATGCTTAAAAAATCACAGTAGTTGCACGTGACTTCAGTGTATAAGCGAATCCCACAGGAAAATGACAGGCAGAAGTTCAGCTCACGTTTATGAACGCATCGTCTGGGCACAAAAAAAAAAAAAAATTAATAAATAAATAAAAAACGTGAAAGCGCTTGGTACTGAACTTTTGCCTGTCATTTTCCTGTGGGATTCGCTTATACACATGCATATCTATCTGTCTATCTATCTATCTATCTATCTATGTATATATAATGTGTGTGTGGGGGGAAAAGTTGAATCTGCGTGACAAGAATTCTTACCAAAAATCAAATTTTCAAATCATATCGACATTTCAGCCACTACATAGGCGTTACCGAAAATCGGGGACCAGTAACTTAGTAGTTCGAAATGAACTTGCTCAAGCAAAAGTTTTCTGAGGGAGGAGAAATTTCCTTGCCTAAATATCAACCCTGCTGAAGCAGCCATAAAAAATAAGCAATGACAAGTTTTGGGTTCATACGCAAAGTTCTTCATCGAAAGATGTCAAGCAATACATAAATATTGATAAATGTCAGTTTCCTGTAATTATCGATTTAAGGTAAAACTTGCGGAAAAATTCGCTTTTGTTTTGGTCGTATATCAAGATAATAAAATATAATTCATGAACCACAAACACAAATAGCCCATATATATATATATATATATATATATATATATATATATATATATATATATATATATATATATATATATATATATATATATATATATAATTGTAAATAAACATATATATTTATGATATATATACACAAATATCTATAAACATACTACATATACATACATATCTACAAATATACTACATACACACACACACACACACACACACACACACATATATATATATATATATATATATATATATATATATATATATATATATATATATATATATATATAACCTAAAAACTACCTAAAACAATACCCTCAAAAAGGAAGGTAAAACATGAAGCTGACTTACCAAACGAGGACACAGGAAACATACATGCCGCTTGCCACGAACCCAGTAACTCTTCAATAATCTAACCAGTCTTAATTGCAGAGGCACATGCATTGCATATAGAAGCTACTGGCTATTATATTTCAGTTAACACTTCACTTGCAACCATGAAAATTAATTGTCAGATTCAAGTGAAACAAGGTGTACAACACTCAGCATCAGCCGAGCGTCTGTTATGCATTGACACCTGTAACAGGTGTAATATTCTGCAGAACTGGGAGAGTGACGAGTGTTCACTACACAGGTTACCAGCGAACTACAACGTAAAATTGTTCCCAGGTATATACACTCAGAATTCTGATGTGATCTAGATCTCCTCTTGAAATATAAACAAACAAAAAAACAAACAAACAAACCACATTACCCTCAGCTCCACTGACTAGGTAACTACGAGTTCCAAGAAAATTAAAACGTGCAAGGCCATCCTCCCAACAAGATATAATTACGTTTTATCACTATTATTATTACTGCCTAACATACGGAATATACACAAACACACAAAACAATATACGGAAAACCTAAGCTTTTCGTTCGATACCTTTTGTAATCGCATCCAACCCTTGACGAAGGGTCTCCTTCCACTGAAAAGCTCTGAGCACTGACTACTGCATAACTGCTAAAATGAGAGGTTTTCTGCAGTCTCTTGTCCTCTCTCTGGCATCGTAGCGAGTGGTAAGGGCAGTTTGTTCAGTGCTGACTGCTGTGGGTCGCAGATGCCGCGGAGAGAGAGAGAGAAAGGTTAAGTATACCTTAATTTAACCAGACCACTCAGCTGATTTACGGCTGTCCTAGAGCTGGACCGAAGGATTAGACTTATTTTACGTGACTAAGAACCAATTGGTTACCTAGCAACGGGACCTACAGCTTATTGTGGAATCCGAACCACATTATACCGAGAAATGAATTTCTATCACCGGAAATAAATTCCTCTAATTCTTCACTGGCCGGCCGGAGAATCGAACGCGGGCCTAGGAGAGTGCTAGCCGAGTACGATATCGACCCATCCAATGAGGAACTGTGAGAGAGAGAGAGAGAGAGAGAGAGAGAGAGAGAGAGAGAGAGAGAAGCAGAAAAAGCACCAGACCTGAATGCTCATTGCTCTGCCAGAATGTTCACCATCGCGATGGGAAGGCCTCAACGAGCTAATTCTCACCCCCGGGGTTAGAAACAGTCATAAAATTCCCTCTCTCCCTGATATATATTTTATGAACATTCACATCCTTAAAAATTAGATAACTGACTTAAGAGTCAACTTTAAATATTACATCCAGTAATATTGCACCTTAAAAAATATAACTTTATTTAACATCTGTAAGGTGTGCCTATTTAGCTATTACATGAAAAGTGCTTTACTGTTACTGAATACTAAAATGTGCATAACACCAGGTCTTCCGACGTTGGCTATGAGAAATATGGCAATAAAGCTTCTTATAATAAACCCCGCCAGTAAATGCAACTGTGTGAGCTTTATTGTACAAACTTTCAAGTAAAATCGAGCTAGGCTTAGCTTTCTCTACAGTGGAAGTGTGTATACACTACCATAAAATTTCCTCACTCCAGAGCTATAAGTGTGAAGGTGGATTAAATCTACGGAGATTGCTCTACTATTTGTGTACACTAGTAAAGGGTATTTGACGAGGAAAACAGTTAGTTCAGATTTCGGATTTTTATGTCAAGATGTCATAATCAGCTGCATCACTGTTATAGTGAATGATTTCTGGAACAATAAAAATAAGGTGTGAGGTGTGGGCCACATAATGGGTAGCCAAAAGAACTCAAGAGGAAGCACATGCAAAACTGTTAAGAGAATTGCTATACATTGTTTTAGGCAAATTATATGTTCCTATACATTAATATCGGTTTGCAATGGGCGGATATCTGTCTGAGAAATGTTTACAAGCAGTTCATTATAAAGATCCTTACGGAACAATATTCTAAATTTACCTAATGGACGACATACAGCATGAAACCGTTTCCTTTCACAAATGAATCTGCTCCAACCGTATTTCTAACTACACATTTAGCAGAGCAAGCACCGCGACAGAAAATGCATTTGGATTAACATCTTCCCGTTTCCGCATTTTACGACGGCCTATGGAGGTAGCCATAAAAAGTGCTGCAAGTTGTGTCACTGTTCTACACAATTTTTTACTCCGTATAAATGTTAATTATATCTTTATGCTCCCCCTGGAACATTTGGTAGGGAAGATACTTCTACTTCTATTGAAAGAAACTTGGGACAAGAGGATTACCCGACAGCACTTGGCATATATACCTTACGAGTTGCAAAAATATTATTCAGTCTACAAGTTACTTCATGACACAAAAGGGCCAGGTCCCATGGCAATATAAGCATTTTTGAACAAACGACCTTGAACATGTCTAATTTGGGACAAATATTATATATATATATATATATATATATATATATATATATATATATATATATATATATATATATATATATATATATATCAAAGTAATAAGCCTTATGATATTTTCTCCTTAACCTCTTGAATATGTCAGATATGAATAAATGTTTCTTAATTGTATGTAGCATATGAATTTCCTTTACAGCATTTGCTTTTTTTTTACTGCGTTATGAATGTGATGAGCAGACCCTACAGTTCGGGGAACCTTTCCGATTGCTGTACTGTATTTTTCATTGGATGACATCTCTAATGCAGCACTCTAGAAGGACACGACAAATCTGTTGAAACGAAGAAATCCACATAGAGCAGTGTCGAAGTGAGCTGAGAATCACGTGTACACAGAAACACTAGTTAAGACTAAAACAACACTAGCGAGAGCTGAGCTCTAGTTAGTAGTTAGGGCGCTCTCACTTTTGTTCACACCTAGAAATCTTGGCTTTACCTACAGTAAATCTCGTGAAACATCCATTCTGCAGTGTACACGTACCATTCGTGACAGCTTCTCTCAAGCCCGAACATAAACGATATGGCCTTCACAGCAATCGTTTAGGCTGTATATATTTTGTATTGTTAATTTGTTTACTGCTATACTGTTATTTTTAGCAGTATATTCACTCAAGTTCTTCGCTTTGGGACACGGGCATCATATTCACTTTGTCTATGAAGTCAATGTCCCTTTTAGTTTGTTCTAATGATCAATAATGGTATTATTAATATGACTACCAGGGACTAATTAGACGCACGCATCCAACATTGAATTTTAAAATGCCAGTTTATCTTTATCAGTTTCTTAAACAAACTGTATCAGACTCAGCTGGAAGGCAGATGCGTCGGAGTAAGTTGAAGAATATTTTTCACGCTCTCAACAGAAAGCCGAAATATAAGAGAGAATGTAGGCAGCATGTTACCTTTCAATACAATTCAGTGCAACAAAAGACATCAAGTACCCTTCAAATTCATATTTTCATACAAACGAAAACAATTTTTCCAGTCATACTTCTATCAAAAATTGGGTTAAATAAAGAAAATAGTTGAGACTTTACCTAAATAAAATACAATTCAAACAAACTATCATCTACAAAAAACGTTACCTAAA
>NC_089750.1:22575052-22592552 GCF_040412425.1 Macrobrachium rosenbergii
TTTCCGAGTATACTTGTACATTAAACAATTGTTTTGTAACTCTGACCTGATATTCAATTGTAGCAATATAGCAATACATCTATTCCAAAAATTATAAACAATTAAAACAATGCCATAATCAGTGAAGTATCCATAATATAGCTCATGATCTCTGCCAACTATAATTACGTTTTTTTGGAGCAACATGTGTTCTACTTCGTGCAGGTGACATGTGTTTTCAAACCGTCACCTAATAGGCAACTGTTGAAAATTACAAAGTATAATTCCTTTCATCGGAAGCCAGTTTCTCGGTATTGTACTGTAATATCTTACCCTAAACAAAGTTCCCGCTATGTTTCAAAGGTGTATGCTTAAGACTGACACATCAATTCGGTATAATACCACACACACACACACACACACAGAGAGAGAGAGAGAGAGAGAGAGAGAGAGAGAGAGAGAGAGATTTAGGGTTATCGCTGGGTCTCTTACAGTCTGCCGAAGAATGTGCCGAGTTTAATCAACACAGGAAAGACAGGCATTGCACGATCTACGGTATAAACTATCATCATAATGTCTTATGTATAGCAACACAGTACCATGCATTTCTCTCTAAGCAAAACATGCATACAAGAGCATTAGGAATATTCAATCTTCTCAAAATGTAATGCCTACAGCATGCTAGAAAGCTGATTTCCTGCACACATTTTTGTTAACTGACAATCTCCCCACCTTCAATCTCACTGCCACCCACTACCCCCACCCCCAAAAAAGTAAAAAGAAAGTCTTGGATAAGTGAATTCATCCAGAAAGCAATGGCAACCACGCCAATGGTAAGCAGAAAAGATATTTGGCGAACTACCTTTCAACAGAAAATACCCAAGATATTTCATGCTGTCTTAATTTAATAATAATAATAATAATAATAATAATAATAATAATAATAATAATAATAATAATAATAATAATAATGCTGACGATGATGATGATAAATGTTTTCGGAGCCACCCCAAAAAATTTCGTTCAGAAGGCCTAAACCTATAAAGTGAGAGCCAAGCAGAAAGCGAATGAACCAGCTAGTCTTCGCAAGACATTAGGTAAACTGAAAATCAACATGAATAATAATCATACCAATTATGCAGAAATACGGAACAAGGAATGCCTAGTCATTATCCATAAAAATATAACGGTTTTATAATGATCTTGGTTGTTCCGCCAAACGCATTTCAGCACCTGAATAAAACAAGAATCACGACTTCCTTAACTGCTTCGTCAAAGGTGTGAAAGACGACACTTCAGTTAAGGATGGCTTTTGCTTCAGAACCTCTTCGATGATGAAATGGATGGATGAAATTTCATAATGGTTTAAAAAAAAAAAAAAGAACAATACCTCGAAAGTTCGGTGAGGCTCCTTGTATCTACCAAGAGCACAAACACATCCATTATATATTGTAATGAACCACAGTCGGTTCTTCAGGTTCTAAAATAAAAACAAAAAAACAAATAGAATGGGACTGGACTGACTGGCAGCAGTCGTGACAAACCAAGGAGGAAGGAGCGAAACAAAACCACTAAAGCACCTTAAAATAATTTATTATAATAAAGTTATATACATTATGTACAAATGAGTCGGGGTTTGGCAATATCAGAAATCACATAAACATTACTTATTGTGAATTAATAAACAGAGTCAGAATCAAAAACAAATGTGGTTAAAACTGAGTTTCTCTACCAAAAACCAGTAATGTCAATAACAATGAACAAACATAATCATCGCATTAACTCAGTCACCAATAAAATACAAAAACACTTCAGCTACATCACATAACCAAGCAGTTACATTACAAATAAACAGGCAGCATAAATAATAGGAAAACACAGCTTACAACATGACAATAACCAAACAGCACAAATAACATTCATGCAACATAAACAACATAATACCAAAGCGGTATAACAAATAGAGCAGCATAAATGACAATCAACAAGCAGCATAAAATAACACACTATTAACTCAGGGTGGCACAATATAAAAAAAAAAAAAACAGACTATCTGCATAGAGACGTCGAGACAGACCAAGCTGTCGAAGAGGATGAAAATACTCAGACGAACTCCGTGAAATCATCGCAGCAGCCGGTGACTGCAAACAGGGACACATCCAACGCACAGATGATCACGGCAGAAACATCGAGGCAGCAAGTCTGCTGCCAAACAGGAACCAATTCCCCAGATGACTATGGTTTGGTCACCCAACCATCATCTGCTACCACAACCAACAGGTAAAATAATACCTGCTATAACAATAAGGACTCCTTGCTGCTATGCTGCTGAGACCTGACTCGCTGCCATACCAAACCCGACTGCCTCAGTCAATACGAAGGCGACAGACGTCAACTTCACACACCCAAAACAAATACCAAAGGGTGAGGAGACAACAACCACAACAAGGGGACAATCTGCGAATGATTGTTCTAAAAAAAAAAAAAACTCTAAACATCACAATATACATATATAGATGTGTGTGTGTATATATATGAGTGTGTGCTTGGGCGTGTATATATATATATATATATATATATATATATATATATATATATATATATATATATATATATATATATATATATATAATATATATATATATATATATATATATACAATATATATATATATATATATATATATATATATATATATATATATATATATATATATGTATGTATGTATGTATATAACTGAATCACGAAAATATAGAATGTGATGAATATATAAATAAAGACAAAATCCACGACTTCTAGCAGACTGAAGAAATATAAAAATAAGTTTACAAAGAAAGCTCGTATAAACGACAGATGGGGATTACACTGGGAAAAATATGTACCTGGAATCCTACACAATTGAACAATTAATATAACTACCAAAACCAGGGTTAAATATTTAAGAGGTTTTAAAAAGGATTAGGCTCAACCGCTCAGAAGCAGGGACAGGACAATGAAAAGATTATATAAGGAAGGTGAGTGACCACCAAAAAATGTTATAAAAGTACAACTCAATAATTCTCTCTCTTTTTTTTTTTTTTTTTGGTAAACAATAACAATTTTTGCAAGGTGAACATCTTTACAAAAAAAATTGCACTAAACATACGAATAAATAGATACTACATTTAAGGTAACTAATTTGTAATTAAGTCAGTGATTTTCTCTTTTAGGTCATTCTTTAACATTTGACTAATACAGGGGTCCAAATAATACATGCCATGGGCCAAGGTTAAAGATACAACAGGAAGTGAGTTGTATAATAGCAGATTCTAAAAGATTTTGTGAAGAAAAATCTTTTGATCGGGCAATCTCTGAACTTTCAGTCCAATTTATCCTGTACGAGTTTTCACTTAAATAAGTGAATATAGCATTGGATGTTTGCACAGTTTTGACAGAATACTTATGTTGTTTAATAAATACATCTAAATCCTTGCTAGATTGGCCAATATAAAAAGAAGTGCAGTCCAAACATGGAAGTTTATATATTATGTTGTTGTTTTCTTTAGGGCTATTTTTTATTAGCATTCCTTTTAGTGTGTTATTATAGGAAAAAACAAGGTTGACATTAAAAGATTTTAACAATGATAAGACAAGCTAAGAATGTTCTTAGGGGTTTCTTTCTCCATGTTACTTTCACCATAAAACTTTTTGTGGGCTTTATTATAACAAATATCTAGTATATGTGAAGGATAACATAAATCTGTCCCTATTTCTCTCATTTATTCAATTTCTTGATCCAAATACTGGGGACTGAAAAGGCATAAAGCTCGTAAAAATATGGAAGAAAATTTTGATATATTTTATATTAAGGTGGTGGCCTGAATAAAAATGGACATAAGATAAGTTGTTGGTTGGTTTCATCTAAGAAAGTGAGGAATTGTCTTTTTATACTTCTAAAGTAAACTTAATGGATGTACCTGGTTATTCAAATTAGAGAGTAAATCATCATTTACATCAATACCAGCAGGCAAAACAGCTAAAATATCCCCAACATATCTATACCACTTTAAAGGCGTATAAATGATATTAGGTAAATATCGTTTTTCAAAGAATTCCATATACAAGTTTGAGAGGAGTGGGGATAAAGGGTTGCCCATTGCCATACCAAATATTTGTTGGTAAAATTCACCATTGAATATAAACCTACAATCAAAAATGCACAACCTAGTGAGTGAAATAATATGACTTACAGGTGGAGGTAATTCATGATGGATTAGCTCATTACTAAGATACCCTAAAATAGAATCTAAAGGGACTTTAGTAAAAAGAGAACAAATATCAAAACTTATGAATCTATCAGTGGGGCAAAAAGTGATTTTGTTTAATTTATCAACTAAATCTAGAGAATTATATAGGTGAGAACAACATAATATATAAAATTCCATGCTTGGACTACCCCTCTTTTTATACGTACGTATTAAACAACATAAGTATTTTGTCGAAACTGGGCAAACATCCAATGCTATATTCTTTCATTTAAGTGAAAACTCTCACGGGATAAACTGGACTGAAAGTTCAGTGATTGCCCGATCGAAAGATTTCTCTTCGCGAAGTCTTTTAGAATGCGCTATTATAATGCTTACTTCCAGTTGTAATTTTAATCTTAGCCCATTGCATGTACTATTTGGACCCCTGTATTAGTAAAATGTTCAAGAACGACCTAAAAGATTAAATCACTGTCTTACAAATTAGTTATCTTATATATATTTTTTATGTATTCGTATGTATAATATAATTTTTTTTTTTAAATGTTCACCTTGCAAAAATTGTTATTGTTTAAAAAAAAAAAAATAGAATTATTGAGTTGTCCTTTTATAACATTTTTTGGTGGTCAGTCACCTTCCTGGTATAATCTTTTAATTGTCCTGTACCTGCTTCTGAATGGGTGAGCCTAAAACATCTTCAATATTTAACCTGTTTTGGCAGTTCTACTAATTCTTCAATTATGATGAATTCCACGTACATATTTTTCCTTTTGTAATCCCTATCTATCATTTATACGAGCTTTCTTTGTAAACTTATTTTTATATTTCTTCAGTCTGCTAAGTAAAGGACTAGAAGTTGAAAGGCCTTGCAGCACTCCATTGTTTCTCTTTCCTTCATTATTTTGTCTATATATATATATATATATATATATATATATATATATATATATATATATATATATATATATATATATATATATATATATATATATATATATATATGCAGAATCTACTGGTCACTTTTACCAGACACATATGTAATTCTAATAGCCACAATGCCCTCTTAACTTCTCGAATTCTTCGCGCTTTTTGGATATGCTTGTAACTACGAAGCCTCAGTTTCTTCCGTCTGGATATTTTCGGCTTCGTAGTTACAAGCATATCAAAAAGCGAAGAATTCGAGAAGTTAAGAGGGCATTGTAATATTAGAATTACATATATATATATATATATATATATATATATATATATATATATATATATATATATATATATATAGACAAATAGATAGATAGATAGACATACATATACATATATATATATATATATATATATATGTGTGTATATACAGTATATATATATATATATATATATATATATATATATATATATATATATATATATATATATATATATATACATTTATACTGAGTAATATAATTTTTTTGGTCCCATTGCGTCAATATAGCCATTCCCAAATAAGGTAAACAAACGAACCAGATCTAAAACGTCGTCAGAACTTTCAGCCCTAATAAAATTTAATTAAAACTGTAAAATCACCATTCATCTTCTAAATTATACACTGTTAAATGAATTAACCATCCAGTTTAATTACCTCGCATACGAATTAGGGTCGGGTAAGTTATCTTTCACATGCGTATGAAACACTCATTTCAAAAAGCATCAATCACGAGATACAATACATTAGAATGAAAACGTTTAATTATGAACAGTGCGTTCGAACAAAATTGTAAATAGACCTATACGTTTAACGCGTTAACGTGATGAATGATTTAACTGTTGTACAGAGCTAACAGTAATTAGATTGTACGACTGACATTATTTCCAGGGAAGTTGAAATTTATTTTTTTGAAAATCTGACGTCTTTTTCCAGATATATATATATATATATATATATATTTATATATATATATATATATATATATATATATATATATATATAATATATTACTGTTTATTGCTATTACTTCTGATAAATATGTGTATCAGCCGATCCGTTTATCATGAATCATTCGGCCCATATTTCGAAATATGTGTTAAAGGAACCAAATATTTGTCTTTGCTGTAAGCGCAGTCGAACACTTGGTCACGTTTCCCGCAACAAGTGCCCAAACCCAAGTGCTGAATACTTCATCATCAAGAAAGGCCTTTCCAACACGCATCAACGTCATCACCATTTCCTAGCACAGGTAACTTCTTTCAGTTCCCTCTTTGCCAAGCGCAAATATATACACCAATAAACGAATGGTTTGGTTTTATTTTAGTTATGAAAAGCTCATGGAATGTATTGCTTTCAAGTTTTTGCTAGGCAAATTATTGATAACTCACGGTTTTCATACATCATATAAATATCCAGGTTCGTAGTGACAACTTACACCAAAAATGCAAATTTCCTGCATACGTAAGAGTTGCATATGCAAAACACTTTGTATTTATTTACACTTTGTGTAAATAAATGGTTCTCTATGTAATAAAACATCTAAGAAAGGGAGGCAATTGTCTTTTTCTAATTCTAAAGTAAACTTAATGGATGGTACCTGGTTATTCAAATTAGAGAGTAAATCATTACATCAATACCAGCAGGCAAAATAGCTAAAATATCAACATATCTATACCACTTTAAAGGAGTATAAATGATATTTGGTAAATACCGTTTTTCAAAGAATTCCTTATACAAGTTTGAGAGGAGTGGGGACAAAGGGTTGCTCATTGCCATGCCAAATATTTGCTGGTAAAATTCACCGTTGAATATAAACTTACAACCACAAATGCACAACCTAGAGAGTGAAATAATATGACTTACAGGTAGGGGTAATTCATGATGGATTAGTTCATTACTAAGATACTCTAAAATAGAATCTATAGGGACTTTAGTAAAAAGAGAACAAACATCAAGACTAATGAATCTATCAGTTTGGAAAAAAGTTATTTTGTTTAATTTATTAACTAAACCTAGAGAATTATATATTTGAGAACATAATATATAAAATTCCATGCTTAGACTGCCCCTTCTTTTATACAGGCCAGCCTAGCAAGGATTTAGTTGTATGTATTAAACAACATGAGTATTCTGTCAAAACTGGGCGAACATCCAGTGCTATATTCATTCATTTAAGTGAAAACACTCATAGGATAAATTGGACTGAAAGTTCAGTGATTGCCAAATCGAAAGATTTCTCTTCACGAAATCTTTTAGAATCCGCTATTATACAGCGTATTTCCAGTTTTAATTTTAACCTTAGCCCATGGCATGTATTATTTGGACCCCTGTATTAGTCAAATTTTCAAGAATGACCTAAGAGATAAAATCACTGACCTAATTACAAATTAGTTACCTTATATATATTTTTTATGTATTTGTATGTTTAATATAATTTTTTTGTAAAGTTCACCTTGCAAAACTTTTCATTTCCCTCCCCCCAAAACAGAGAATTAGTGAGCTGTACTTTTATAACATTTTTTGGTGGTCAGTCACCTTCCTGGTATAATCTTTTAAATGTCCTGTACCTGCTTCTGAATGGTTGAGACTAATCCTTTGTAAAACCTCTTAAATATTTAACCTTGTTTTGGCAGTTCTATTAATTCTTCAGTTGTGTTGAATTTCAGTTATATATTTTTCTCTTTGCAATCCCCATCTGTCATTTATAAGAGCTTTCTTTGTATACTTATCTTTATATTTCTTCAGTCAGCTAAGTGAAGGACTAGAAGTTGAAAGGCCTTGCAGCATTCCATTGTTTCTCTTTCCTTCGTGGATTTTGTCTTTATATATATATATATATATATATATATATATATATATATATATATATATATATATATATATATACAGATACATAGATAAACATATACATATATATATATATATATATATATATATATATATATATGTGTGTGTGTGTGTATATATATATATGCATTTATACTGTGTAATATACATTTTTTGCCCCATTGCGTCAATGTAGCCATTCCCAAATAAGGTAAACAAACGAACCAGATCTAAAACGTCGTCAAAATTTTCAGCCCTAATAAAATTTAATTAAAACTGTAAAATCACCATTCATCTTCTAAATTATACAGTGTTAAATGAATTAACCATCCAGTTTAATTACCTCACGCATACGAATTAGGGTCGGGTAAGAGTTATCTTTCACATGCGTATGAAACACCCATTTCAAAAAGCATCAATCACGATACAATACATCAGAATGAAAACGTTTAATTATGAACAGTGCGTTCGAACAAAATTGTAAATAGACCTATACGTTTAACGCGTTAACGTGATGAATGACTTGACTGTTGTATAGAGTTAACAGTAAATACACTTTGTACGACTGACATTATTTCCTGGGAAGTTAAAATTTATTTTGTTGAAAATCTGACGTTTTTTTCCAGATATATATGTATATCTGTCTATATATCTATCTATATATATATATATATATATATATATATATATATATATATATATATATATATATATGTTATTGTTCATTGTATATGTTATTGTTCATATATTATATATATATATATATATATATATATATATATATATATATATATATATATATTATCGTTTATTGTTATTAATCCTAATATAGGTGTATGAGCCGATCTGTTATCATGAATCATTCGGCCCATATTTGGAAATATGAGTTAAAAGAACCAAATATTTCTTTGATTTAAATGCAGTCGAACACTTGGTCACGCTTCCCGCAACATGTGTCCAAACCCAAGTACTGAATACTTAATCATCAAGAAAGGCCTTTCCAGCATGCATCAACGTCATCACCTTTTCAATTCCAACTTTGCCAAGCATAAATATACACAATAAATAAATGAATGGTTTGGTTTTACTTTAGTTATGAAAAGCTCATGGAATATATTACTTTCGAATTTTTGCTATGTAAATCATTGATGACTCACGGTTTTCATGCATCATATAAACATCCAGGTTCGTAATGACAACTTACAACAAAAATGCAAATGTATTGCATACCTAAGAGTTGCATATGCAAAGCATAATGCACTTTGCGTAAGTAAATACAAAGTGGATGCAAGATGCAAAACATTGACGGCATATCAAAAATTATCAATCCGGGAATACTAAAAAATTCGAGGCAACGCTGAGATTGAAAAATTAAGGAAATAATTTTAGAATTAAACATTCTTAGTATTGATAAACTGCACAATTCACCTTCTGCGCCTCAGCCATCTCTTCTAAAAGCATCCCGATTGATGAACTGTTGAAGGAGAGATCGTTATCTTTCTTTCAAATGTAGTTATTCCCAAAAATATGCCTCTGATACGCAGATGGCCAGGATGGCAGCTGTTTTTAAAATGAAGGTCTTGGTCAAGGTCGCTTGATTAGAGACATCCGAAAGGGCTTTGTTTTTGAAGTATGTCTGCCAAATATGAAGATTCCATCTCTTGTAGTTCAAAAGTTACAGACAAGATTAAACCGTACATACACAGATAGGAATTTCCCATTCTGCACATCTATGCACGATGGTCTACTCTTGTGCCAAATTGGTCATATTTTCTTCAACTGCTTATAAAGGGAGGCTTTGACGAGTTTCTTGTGACATACCATGACAGACAAACAGACAGAAGGACGATTCCCCTTCATGCACATCTATTCATGATGGTCTACCATTGTACCAGGAATGATCAAACTCCCTTGGCACTGACATGACAAGTGCGAAGGTCATGGTCAAGGTTATGTCAAATGGGTTCATGACTGGAATATATTTACCAAATATGAATTTCCCTCTCTTCTAGTACAAGTTATGGTCGAGATTAAAGTTGTATACATAAAGACAAACATACAATGACAGGTGATTTCTCTTTCTGCACATCTATACTATACATGATGCTCTACCATTCGTACAATGATTGACTGAAATCCCTTGAACTGTCTTGGAAAGACTACGATGACAAGGGAATTGGGACAGATACAAAAACAGATCAACAATCTCCATGCACATCTATGTATGATGGTCTATCTTTGCACAAAGTTTGAAAAAAATCACTTAAAAAAAAGAGGAAGAATGTCAATGGCAAGATTACTGCGGCAACTATTTTTAGCGCATTTAGGTCACATTGCCTGCTAACCTTCTTCATTCCAAAGAACTTCAACAGCGGAGAACACGTGCCAAGCATGAAGTCTCAATCTCTTATAGGCCAAACAACTGTCCAAGGTTAAATTTGTGTGCAGGCAGGCAAATGGAACATCATCCTTCATGCAAATCTATGCATGATGGCCTACATTTTTACCTAGTGGAACTGGAGTGTGAAGATGGAGTTAAGATTGCAAAGTAAGTGTGACAGACGGAGAAATGGGGAGATGACCTCAATGACTCCTATTCAAGTCTGACTGAAATCCATTTATCAGTGAGGGAAGAGTTGCAATTGCAAAGGAAGTTTGTTAGGAAAATTAATAAATAGCCTGACAAACTGAGAGCTAGACAAACCAACAGCAAACGGGTAGTCTCCTGTCCCACTGAATTTTTTTGTCAATGGACCGACCGCTATAGTTCAAAAGTTGTGATCAAAGTTAAATTATATACGCTTAACACACAGACAGTTAATCTCTCTGCATGTACATTGAGTATGACATACCAAGTTTGACCGAAATCCCTTCAGCCATGTAAGAGCTGTGGCAGGTGTGAAAGACACACTAAAGAACAGACAGATGCACAATCTCCCACCGTGCACATCTACGCATGTTCTATCTTTGTTGTGATTCTGACTCAAAACCCTTCAATTATGTAGCAGGAGTGGCCATGGAAAAGTAAGGATGGGTACCTATTTTGCCAGCAGGAGGCTAACCATTCTCCTTTTAAATGTTATGGCCATTATTAGATTGTGTATAGGAAGTCTGACAAACACAGACAGATGTTCTACCTTCATGTACACCTATGTATGGTGGCAGACCATCACGTATTATATGACAGACCTTGCCTAAACCCACACTGTTCTTCCCTATCAGACTTTCTGTCATCTGTTTCTCTTTCTCAGTCAAAATCACACACACACAACTTCCCTGGTAAACTTATTGTACATTATGCCCCTATAATTCTTAGTTTGCTTCAACAACTTTATATATAGGGACAATTATACTTATTTTCTGGTGTCTTTAAATTTCTCAACCTCTTAATTGTTATCCACGTCAACAGCCAGTTCCACAAATATTAACAAACTTCCACTAACCCCCGCAACCCGTCATTGTGCACTGCCTCTCGCTCCATGGATCCAGAACATAATGAATACAGGACCCATCCTGGAGCTGTGCGCATCCTCTTATACTCTTTCTACATGTTTCAAATTCTGGCAAATTTTCCCCTCATATTTAAATCAATTGTCTTGACTACAATTACAACCATATTTTCCCCTTTCCTCCTCCTCTGAAACTCCCAGAGCTCTAAATTTTTGCTTTATGCAAATAGTGATCGAATAAGTCTTGAACCATTCGCTTTTCATCATTGCATCTATCGACTTAATTTTCTATTTACTTTGTACTAGTAATGATAACCTGACAAATAATTTCCTTGACATTTTCTCTTTCTTATATCTATTTACTGCTCATTGAAAACAATGGATTTCCAATAAGCAACCCTATTTCCCAACGTAGTTCCACAAAACACTCCATTCTCATTAACAATACTGCAGGAGTTCCATGCCTACCAACAAAGCCATCTCTTGTCACCTACCTTTCCACTTATATCACCTAGCATAATCACCCTTATTCTCCAAATCCAGCCACCACACATTCAGACTTCCTGAAAAACACTCCCACTCTCAGTCTTTTCCATTCCTGACCCCAAACACTCACAAGTATAATTTTTCTTCCTGTCACGTTCAAACCTTATTCCTACAATCCTCGAACTAATACACTGGTACTCTATCACCTGCCCTGAGTCTTCCATATACTACAAGCTCTACCTGTTCCCTAGCTCTACATCTTTCAGTTACCCCAGACATTCACACTTTGTCCTTCCAATTCCTGAAAATAGTGCCACTCTACCTATATCTCACTAACTGCCAAAACAACTTGCCTTCTCTCCTTAAATCAACACAGGGTATGGAGGCTTCTAATAGAGCGCCGTAGAACATTTGGCGAGTTTCAAACCTCACTAAGCAATGATAATACTGTTATATTTCTTTATCAGCATCACACAGGAGTAAAAATATAGTTGCTGTTAGGGGCATTTCGTCAAAACATGGTGTCCACAACCTTTCGCTAGGCACTCTTCTGCCATGGGTGGACAATATCGGTATTCCAAACCACTGAGATATACACACACAGGTAAAACACTGACTGCTAAATATGAGGGCATAACACAAGGCTGTGGGGGTTACGATAGCAAGAACTTTGCACAACATACTTTCTTGCCTTGAGACCAATAGCAATCTGCCTTAAAAACGGGTCTTCTTCCTTCAACCTACCCCATCATCTCCTTCTCGCCTTTATACCTGCTACAAGTCTTGCCCATTGCACCCTATAGGACTTCATGAAATTACAGACAAAAAGGTAGTACATTATATCCCTAAGGTTCAACAGAGTTAGCTTCTTTCCTAGCAAAAATAAAACACACGTCCATATTGTGCAACTATAAGACTTTTCGTTCTTATGGTACTAAGTTAAGTATACCTTAGTTTTACCAGACCACTGAGCTCATTAACAGCTCTCCTAGGGCTGGCCCGAAGGATTAGACTTATTTAACGTGGCTAAGAACCAATTGGTTACTTAGCAACGGGACCTACAGCTTATTGTGGAATCCGAACCACATTATAGCGAGAAATGAATTTCTATCACCATAAATAAATTCCTCTAACCTTCATTAGCCGGGCGGAGAGGCGAACTCGGGCCTAGCGAGTTTCCAGGCCACAACTCTACAGATTCGCCCAACGAAGAACTTTCTTATGGTACTGACCTTCCACTTTAATGTCTATTTATGTTCTTTGCCAGGACTTTTCCAAAGTGGTCTAATCATTTGACCAAACTCTCTCTTGTAACTTACACGCACTAATGATTGTCATAAGGTTTGCTCTCTCTGTTTATTGTACATCAATAGCTTCTTAAGCAAACGCAGCCAAGTATTCCTTGGTCGTTTTGTACATACTAGCCTAAACATTCAAGCATTGTGAGGAAACTGCTATACCGCAAGTTCGTGTAAAAGAGAAATAACGATTTTTAGTAGCTAAACCTTACAAACACAAACAAGTAGGACAAGAAAAGAGAAAGGAGAATCGTTTACAGGTCAACGATTAAAGAAATAAAGGTAGGGATAAGAGACATCACCAAATCGACACAAGCATAACTGATTAATGGGCAGATGTAATGCTACCAACTTAAACAGAAACACAACGGTCGGAAGGCAAACTACAACCAAGGAATTTGAATAAGCGAACCGTATCCAAAGCTTTTTCATGATGTCAGTGAGGAATGTAGTGAAACTGAATACATAATAACCATACGAGTTGAAAATAGCACAATGGACGGAAGAGTTGTCAGCATAAACCCACCCAAGGTTCAGACTTCTACACAATGAACTCTAATGACTGAGATTATATGTCAAAGGGACAGGGGTCATCTATATTCGTGTTTCTAAGGACACCCGAGGAAAATTCTCTAAAAAAACATGACACCTTTCATAGAACAAACGACTATTATACCTTCGATCAGGAGAATGAGGTATATGCTGCAAACTAAAGCGAAGAGTCATTATGTCATGCAGGAGATGACTAAGGCCATCCATCAGTCTCCAGGTCCAATCAGGGCTGGTAGAACGTCAGCCTTGTCAGTTCTCCCCTCTACTCATTCATCTCCCACCCTTCCGTATTTTCAACTCCCACACAACTCGATCCGGCCGGGAGGGAACTGCACACAATGAGGGCTACCCCAATGCGTTACATATTATTCCCCCCACCCCCCCCCAACCCCGACCCCATCTCTCTCTCTCTCTCTCTCTCTCTCTCTCTCTCTCTCTCATTACATACACAAAATCTGTTAAAACCTGACCCATTACAGTGATGGAGAACTGACAGCATGAGATACAAAACTGGTTTTTGGCTAAAAACGAAGGTTCTTCCTCCATAGAAGGGTAAATAACTAAAACCATAGATAACCACCTTTAACATGGTCATCAGATTTTGTCTTACATTCATTACGCTCCATAAAAATGCAAAATGAAAAAAAAAAATCATTCATATATCAACAGAGACACAAATGCAGTCAAACTCTGGGTCCATAATTTCAATTATAAAACTATGCACACTACATTTAGAAGCTTTGTGATTTCCACACAACATAGTCCATGCCATCATGCTTTTGAATGGCCTGAGTTATACAACAGGTTTTTGTAACTAGGTTGTCACAGAGGCAATCATTACCTTCCCTAATGCCGTAACACAATCAACAAAATTACATACATATAACGGTGTACTTACAGTATAAGAAATGACGCTCATAACTAAATGATCGTGCTTTTCAGAAAGCTATTAACTGTAGTACACAGTAACTCAAACCAAGCAGGTATTATCTAGTATCATCACAGTATACACAGTTCCTCATTGGACGGGTGGGCATCGTTCTCGGCTAGCACTCTGCTAGGCCTGCGTTCGATTCTCCGACCGGCTAATGATGAATTAGAGACACTTATTTCTGGTGACAGAAATTCATTTCTTGTTATAATGTGGTTCGGATTCCACAATAAGCTGTAGGTCCCGTTGCTAGGTAACCAACTGGTTCTTAGCCACATAAAATAAATCTAATCCTTCGGACCAACCCTAGGAGAGCTGTTAATCAGCTCAGTGGTCTGGTTACACTAAGGTATACTTAATCACAGTATACACAAATCAAGAAAAAGTGATCTAGTCAAAACGTATGTTTTCATAAATCACGATGTAGCGCACATACATAAACATGTACAGTGAAAGCAAGATCGTCTCCAATACCGGAGCATGAGCAAAACGTTCTGGACACCTTGCTTTAATGCTCCTTGTGCCTTTGTTGACCTCTGGCAGTTAGTCGAGTGTAGTCAGTTCCAGCCACGGGTGGAGAAGCGAATGGAGCTACAATTTCATCCGAAAATTTCAAATGAGGATCGGATGGGTAACATCTGGAGACTAACCTGGAGCCACTTCCAATTAATGGAAAAGACGTTTATGAATTATATATATATATATATATATATATATATATATATATATATATATATATATATATATATATATATATATATATATATATATATATATATATATATATATATATATATATATATATATATATATATATATATATATATATATATATATAGTAGTCTAGTAGTCTAGTGGTTAAGATGTTAGTCTCATACAGCAAGAGGCCCTAGGTTAGATCCCTGAGCGATATAGAACATTTGAGCACATTCCATTATCTCGTCGTGCCTATGTTGGTTGGAGTAGCATACTAGTAGTTTTTCAGTTGCGCAGTGTTACATCTTGTTTGGATAAGGGCATAGGGCTTAGTAATAACTTCAACTAGAAAAAAAATTATATATATAAAAAATATATATATATATATATATATATATATATATATATATATATATATATATATATATATATATATACACATACACACGAGATGAAATTACTACCACAGTGAGATAACTGAATGTGCTTAAAGGTGTTCCATTTCGCTCAGGAATCCAACCTAGAATCTCTCGCTGTATAAGATTAACATCTTAACCACTGGACTACTATGCTGATATATGTATATGTACATATTTATACACGTTCATATGTGTGTGCATAACTATATATAATTTCTTTTTCCATATGTCTTTTCCGTTAATTGGAGGTAACTCCAGATCGAGTCTAGGACAATTACCCTCCATAGACAATTACCCCTCATGGGCAATTTCCCCGAGGACTTAACCCCTGTTTGCTGAAAAGGATAACTTTTAAAATCTACCATGACAGTTTTTAGAGCTAAATCTTGTTTCAATAATTCCAGCTGCCCTAGAAAATTAGCCTAGGTTGTTTGGCTTTCATCAGGTAGAACAGCTTTAATTAATAGTAAAAGAACCCAAGTTGGCCAAGATTTTTTGCCGTGCAACTCTGGACTTGTTGAAAACAGAGTTCTGATGTCTGGAACACATGAATACCTGGGTTATTTATGCAGAGCATGGCACTGGTCTCTAGATGGAACATTCCAGACGGTTCCTTGGATATTTGCACACTTATGCACAATTCATGGACTGCTAAATGGCCATCTTGTGTTCTTGTAAGCTCGTCCGTTAAAAACCAATTCTTTTGCGTTTATAGGTAAAGGCCGTAAGTGAGGCGAACATTGTCGCTGACGTCTAATGTTTCGTTTTAAGTGGTGAATTGGAGGCAAATTTGCTCGCGTTTCTTCATCAATGAGAGCACAGGCCTCAGAAATAATTTGCTGCATAGTTTCTTCTGTATTGATAGCTTGCATTTTTATCTCGTGGATAGTTTTAGCGGCTTTAATTTTTGTTTCATCTGGTGCATTGGGTGTGATCGTGAAGTCTACCAACAATTTCATTTCGATGGATAGGCACTTTCGCTTTAGCTTTAGTTTTGCAGGTGGGTTTGTTTTGCGTTCTTCAGACTCAGATTATTCTTATTTTAACATAAGTATATCAACCATAAACTAGTCTGCCTTTTCCTCTTTCACGTTTTATAAATTCCATAATGCTTAAAGAGCATACAGTCTTTTCTCTAATGCTAATAAATTAACAAAGAAAAAATTTAAATGAATTTCAAGAGACAAAAAATTTAAACATTTTTAAGAAATGTATTCAAAAGCAATAACAAGTGTAACTGCTGTTGTTATAGTTGTTAAAATTAAATGTATTCAAAAGCAATTATTAGTGTAAAACGATTGTTAATTTGTTACAGTTAATATGGCACTTAGTGACATTTTACGAAAAAAAAATGTACCATTTTCTTCTTTTTAAATTTAAAAGTTATCCTTTTGTCCAAACGGAATATAATACCGGGGGTAATTGTACTAGGTGGTAGTTGGTAGTTGTACAAGAGAGTAATTGTCCAAGGGGGATTAATTGTCCATGGGGGTAATTGTTCACGGGGAGGGGGTAATTGTCCACGGGGTAATTGTCTATGGGGTAATTGTCCATGGGGGTAACAGTCCATGGGGGTAATTGTCCACAAGGGTTAATTGTCCATGGGGCAATTGTCCTGATACCCTCCAGATCACGTCTTCAGGTATTACCTATCCGATC
>NC_089750.1:22597552-22637552 GCF_040412425.1 Macrobrachium rosenbergii
GGACAATTATGATGGTAAACATTTTCTGCCACGAAAGTAGATTGCTGTTTATATTTTAAAAACAGCAATTTACTTTCATGGCAGAAAATATTTACTATCATAATTGTTCCTTTGAAGTTTAAACAACATTTATTAAACAAAAGTCAAAGCGTTTTTATCAGTTCTTGAACTTTAACGATAACCTAGCAAAATTAATGACCCATTCTCACTACCACCAGCCTGTGCATTAGAGAAGGAAGATTCTCTTGATGAATAAATAAAGTTTATGGGCTCTGAAAACATAGAAAACGCCTTATGGGGTTATTTGGTCTACAGATATATGTAATGGGGTAGGCGTTAATATCGATCAGTAAGAATTTACTAACAATACGACATCAAATAACCAAGGAAGCGTTATCAGGGTTCGGAAAGTAAAGTTTAAATCATTGATAAAAAAAAAAAAAGGTATTTAGGTCTGACAAACATTATATGTATTGCCACTTCCATCTGTGCATTTTGATCACCATCTCAAGCCACGGGCCTTGTAAGAAATTTTGAGTTCCTGTTCCTATTCACCCAGAAGAAATTACTTTTAAACTGCCTTGCCCCTAAAGCCTACCAGAAACATGTCTTTAAGTGCTTCCTTTACAAAACGATCACAGTCACAATGGTCATACAATTTCCTTAACTGTCCATGCCGTATATAAACAAATACATATAGTGCCCAATGGCGAGATGCCTCGTCGACCTAATACCTGTATATAAAAATGACACCAAGAGAGCCTCCAAGAAGCACGCATTTTTAGCCATCGCTTGAGAGTCCACTTACAAGAAATAGCAGCAGCAACCCCATTTTTCATGCATCGTAGCTTTTAATGGTATTTTTTCCGACTTCCCACTTTATTTATCAGACAATAACAGATATAGATAAAAGACATTTAATGGCAAATTTCCTTCCACATTAAGAATCAAAAGTGATAAGCAAATGGAGATTTACCTACAAGTCCGTAAGAGGGAAACACAGGGGTGTTTCTAATCAAGTTCTTCGACTAAAGAGGAGATATCACATTTTTGTCAAGAACAAAATATAATTCTGAAGAATATACAGATGCAAAAAGCCACAGTCAGTATTCTCCAAGCAAAACTTTTGTTAAAGAACAATGCACATCCACTAAAAATATCACGAGGAACACGAACGTTGTCACATCTCAAATTCACCGCATTTCCCTACAACAGTTTGCGCAAAATTTCCGGATTTCTTCTAATTCACGGACATCTGGTAAAACCCCACTGCCATAAATTCCAACGGGTTTGCGACTGAGCACAATGAGCGAGAAAGAGGTCACACAACCATGACTCTTACACCTACAGCTGGATTCAGAATACTATTCTTACATTCATTAACATAATGAACTATTATATTAGATAAAACTCAAGAAAAATGTTTATTTGGAGATTAGTTTCTTACAACAGTATAGCTGCAAGAAATTAAAATCACTAACATTAAACAATGTACCCTTAAACCTCCATCCACATAAACAAATCTGAACTCAACAAAATTTACTAAGTTCAAAGGATCATTTCAAACGTATTTTCTGCTTCTATGACCGCTCTCTTTGCTACACCGTTTATGAAACTAAATCCATCAATCACATGCATACTGACGAACCTTGGCGATGTGCCCATTCATTACAAACAACAACAAGGACGAAATCCCCAAGTGAGAATGAACCACACGTCAACAACGTTACATATGGTTTGTTAGCCTTTGGTGTGAGGCAGAAACAGAATACGATAACAACGGAAATCTGTCGCTGCTGGTGTTGTTAATCTGTCGCTGCTGGGGTTTTTATTCATTCGTTTTTCAAGTAAATGGCGCCTCCACAGGCACCCAGTCTATTTGTTTGCTTAAAAAGCCTTAGTTTCTTAGTGTCTTCGTTAATTAAACAAATGCTTATTGTTGTTGCTACTTTTTTCTATAATTATTCTATTTACTAAATAAATAATTTTCATAAAATTATTTGTCCCTATCTAACTCAGAGAGAGAGAGAGAGAGAGAGAGAGAGAGAGAGAGAGAGTGTGTGTGTGTAAAAAGAAAAAGTCTAAGTAAACTGATTTACTTCTTTTCGCCTAAACAATATCCTGCAAACGAAAATTCGACGCAATCACTCGCTTCCCAAACAGGTCACCCTGCAGACATTTCAGTCCAAATACCTAATGGAAGCAAATAGCTCAGGAAGTTGTGATATGGTGTGGCACTTTCGTCCTCGAATAAATATTCATGTCTGATTTCCTTTTGAAAGCTTTCAGTGTAAAATGCACAAAGACATACCCAATGGATCTAGATCTGGAACGATGAAAGTTGGCGAATATAACAGTGGAAATCAAATGGATTTTTAAAGGGAAAGATTTCTGTTATGGAAAACTGACAGAAAATCCGGTAGATCCGCTTAACTAAGAAAATTTTCTGTTCTAAAAATACAAAATTCCACAACATTACACGGGACTTAACAAATATCTATTCACCTGGTAATTTACAATTGGGGTTTATACTTATTTCTCGAGTTTCAGGGAAAACACAATAAGCCGAACGTCTAGTTTAATAACAGACTAATCCGTAAACGAAGGCAAAAAAAAAAAAAGTATGTCAATATTCATAAAACTTACATGACGATTTAAATACGACAAGAACTTTAACATCAGTTCGACCGCCTTAACTTTTACAACATATATCATTTCAACCTTTCTGAGAGTTCAGTAATCTTTAAATACAAAGTATAAAAGAGTAAAAAAAAACCGACATGCCATTTTATTTTTTGAAAATTCGGGCGAACTTTAAAAACTAGAAAAATAGAAAAAATGCGGTATAATTTCGATATATGATTGAACAGTCATTAAACGTAACAGTCATAAGAGCGACTTTAACGCAGCCAACATGATTATAACAATCACCAATGACTTGCCAGATGTCTTAAAAGCAAGAAACTAACAAGCAAGGTCAACGTGGGAATATACGAGAATCAGGAAAAGAAAGCCTTTGCCCACACACACTGAAAAGGAATTGTTGTTGCGTTCCTGCTGAGATAAACAACAGCAATGAGTTCCAGAAGGCAATGAATTCACTCGGAAATACAAGTTTTCGTTGCCAGGCTTTGTATAAAAATCCACAACTGATATTATTACGGAAACACATACATTGAAAGGGCAACAAATAACCTTAAATCTCGATAACTGCACAGCTTCATGGAGTCAATTTCTATACAGCAATACTATCACTCTATTGCAAAAGGACGACTTCAGCTTTTAATTTCTACCTCGTTTACAGACACGGTGGCGCTAAGCCCAGTACTCCAGCTCTCCTTGCTCTTTCTCAAATACACACATACACATGCAGTAACAAAAACTGAGTACCTTGTATAACAGAAAAAAAGCAAAAAAAAAAAAAGATCAGCCTTCACAGACTGCTCTCCACGGCCGGCAGCGAAGGACTCGTATAAAAAAAAATAAAAACGCAAAGAAAATCTCATGCAAAAATTTCTACGGAAACTCAAAATCAAATTCATCAAGTATTTTTAAAGATCGAAAAGATCCTAAATATCATCATCATCATCCGTAGTCTTTCCATATAATGTAATCAGTATTACATAATTTTGCATAAACATTACCATCTTTTGACACACACGAGAAGCACCACAAAAATCATTATATTCGGAAGACACCAGCTGTCATTCCTTAAAATAAATTGTCCACCTGCTTAAATCTATAATAAATAATAGTTTGAAAAGTAACTCATGTCCTACAAAATCTTGAGGTGCAGGAATTCCTCTTTGATGTTACTGAAAATTCATGCCAACAGATGGACTACCCTGTGCTAGTTTTTCTGAACAAAAACTAAAGGTTACTCGTCACATGCGATAAACTTACTGTAAGAACTAAACAGCTAAAATCTTACAGTCCCTTAACAGTTCTCTGTTACCTAAGAATGACAAATGTTAGCTGACAAACAATACAGGAAGTGTCTTTTATCATAACCTTATTTTATTCCTTGTTATTTTGACTGGGTATTCTATATTTACTATTCATGCGACTGGCTATGCGTATCAATATTTTATTATTATTATTATTATTATTATTAGTATTATTATTATTATTATTATTATTTTTATATATATTATATTATATATAAATATATATATGTGTGTGTGTGTGTTTGAGAGAGAGAGAGAGAGAGAGAGAGAGAGAGAGAGAGTAAAAGCAAAAGAATATTCAAAAATACTTGTTTCATTCTCGAGCAAAAAGATAATTAGAAGAACGCCTTGCGAAGCAAGAGTAAAATGACCTTGCCACCTTACTGGTGATTACCAGGAAAAGAAAGTTTGTAAGTGATTGCCGGGGCCACAGATAATGGTCCCTTTACCTCTTTTGAGTTTGTCACGAGCCCGTCCTTCATCCCGGCTACTGCCACAATAAAAATGAAAACTTAGCAACGGTCTCCCACGGAGTAACTTACATCGGCAGCATAGTTATTAAAATCATGAAATTATCCTTCCTGCTTATTTTACTTTACTGACAAACTTAATCATTTTCAGATCTGAAGTGACACAAACAAAAACACATACATACTTACATACATATTTGTATTTACATTTATATATTTATATACATATATATTATACAAATATATAAATGTGTATGTATGTATGTGTATATATATACACATATACATACATAAACAAACATTTATATACACTTTTAAATATATATATATATATATATATATATATATATATAATATATATATATATATATATATATATATATATACATATACATTGTATGTATGGGTGACGTAGCTCAATGGCAGATCACTGGCTTGCACTCGATATGTCCATGGTTTGATTTCATCGTATCCCTCACCGGTCAACTCAGTGCTGACTGCCATCATCCGCGGTCAGCACTCTCTGACCACAAAGAGGCTTTACCTTTCTGACGCCACCACCGCTAAAAAGAAAAAAAGGCAAGTGGAAAAAGAAAAAACGTGCGTAAAGCTTTCGTGATATTTCTGGTGATACTGCCCAAGTTTAAAATCTCGGCCAGTGAAAACTGTAGCCTTGATGTTACACTTTTCTTTCATTCACAATCGACTAAGCATAGCAACCCTTAAAAAAAAAAAAAAAATACACCCGTCAGAAAATGGGCTAGCACGAAACGCTCTGAAAATATTTTATTTGGGTGAGAAAGGTTAAGCGGAAAACCAAACCTCGACACTATAAAGGGATTCGTAACACGAAAATATAAGCGTTTTGCATCAATATCACAGCCATCTCAGTATGTGTATCTACATCAATGTACGTCTTTATGTAAGTATAACACATTACATGCATTTACAAATGTACTGAACATTTACTTGAGCACACGCACACACACACATATATGTATTATATATAATGTGTGTGAATATTTCTAAACGTATGTATACTATGTAATATATGTAAAAGAAGTCTCTCTCTCTCTCTGTGCTGAGATGAATAAAACTAAATATATATATATATATATATATATATATATATATATATATATATATATATATATATATATATATATATATATATATATATATATATATATATATATATATATATATATATATATATATATATATATATATATATATATATGTATGTATATATTGTCACAAGGTGTTCCAAGTACCTGGTTATTATACATAATAATAGTCATAGAATTCAAAACTTACCTCACTTACTGTACAGCCAGTTACCTGAACTCTCATAACGAAAAAATACGACTGAATACTCTAAAGGCAACAGTGATCCATTAAAAAATTATCAGTAATGTGAGGTATCAATATTTAAACAAGAAATATACTACCATAAACGGGCATCACTCTATTAAGCACTGAATAACAGTAATTATTTCTCCTCGATTCGAGTCACTTCAACAAAAACTGAAGGAACAAAACTTATATCATTATGATTCACTTACAGTTAATCCTATCACTGGTGGTCAATAAATGAAACTACTGTAAAAATTTTAAATAAAAAATTTCATTGTTGAATCAAAATTTTGTTACTTTACAACTAAATTACTATTATTTGAAACACAATCTTAATTAATTCTTGAACTGTTATGAAACAAAATTAAATAATAAAAATTTTTTAAATGTGACACAGAAACAAACAATTAAAATGACACTAAGAATATAAATTCACACAAAACATGAAAAATATAAATGTAAATTCACTAAAGTGTTTTATCAAAAATTTGATCTTCATTGACTGGTCTATCAAACAAATTTTCACAAAAGATAAACTGATAAAAACACCAACTAACCAATTTAAACAACACTCACAAAAAATTCAACTCATTTTGAATAACACATCTTCAACCATATATATACAGACAGATAGATAAAGTATATACATGTACAGTCACTCAAAAATGTTGTGCAACATGTTCCAGAAGTTTTCGTTCACCGAACAGTAATTTTTTCTTTTGATATTTACAAGGAAATGTAATTTTCTTATTCGATTTTGGTTATTAATCATACGGTTAACAATATAAAAAAGAATGGTGAGTGAAAAATTCATATTACGAAAAATGACGAAACATTTTGAAAAATTTCACTTCAGATGATCGGGCAAAAGAGTCAAAAGAAGAAACTATATTTCGAATCCAGATAAAAGCTTATTGAACTAATAAAATATTATTGAATAATCATCAATGAAATTATATATAAATAAATATAGAAAGAATTCAACCATTATCGTTGTCAGAAACAAAAAATAAAAAATCTCATAACGTCGTATGTTATCGTGTGACTCCACATTCGGGCAGGAAAGTTAAACTAAACTGTCACGTCACTTGCACCGGTAAGTTGGGCAAGAGACTCATCCGCACCACAATCATTCGCTTGATAAGACTAATGTTTCTATCGTAGATATTGCTCGGCAGCTTAGCGTAAATAAAACAACCATGTATAGAGGGATACAACAACAGAGAGAATGAGGAAACATGATAAATTCATTGTAAAACTACTGTTAAGGATCATCATCGGATGATCACTGAAGGAGCTCCACCTAACTCCCCCCTGACAACCGATGTTGCTATAAAGAGAGAACATTACGCTCTCCCTTCAAGTTGCTGCTCAAACCATCCGTAACAGGCTACATGAGACCAAGATATTATTTCATCATACTCCTGCCAAGAAACACTTCATATCAGTGAAACAAAGAATAGAGGCTAGGGTTTGCGTTATAATATAAATCCAGTGGCCGATGATTTTTGTACGAGTCATCTTTTGCGATGAGGAGACATTCTCCACTGATGAACATGGTAGTCTTCTTCACTGCTTGCATACTGGCATTTAGCATTAACTAAATTAATGTCGAACTTCTAGCTAATTTTAATTCTTTAGAAACTTAGATAATAACAAATACAAAAATAGGCGTCATATATTCAGTTAACTTCATAAGAGGCATCAAAATGATAGGCCTATGTAGCAATGAAAGAAATGAGAAATTAGACATGATAACGGCATTATATATATATATATATATATATATATATATATATATATATATATATATATATGTGTGTGTGTGTGTGTGTATGTATGTATGTATGTATGTATGCGTGTGTATGTATGTATGTATGTATGTATGTGTGCGTTTATATTCTATGTATTACAAAAATAGACGTGAAATCTGTTAGTCTAGTTCAGTATATTTTATATTAAGTTTCACTAGTTCACAATACACATAGGATTAGTCATTCAGAAATTTAATTAATAATAATGTGAAGCAAATCTTTACAAAAGTCGTATTTGTTGATGTTAATAAGACTAATAGTTTAACTTGTAACAGTCGTAGGCCTATGTCTACAAAGTTCACACATATGAAGGAGATAAAACAACGATAGTGATGGCAGTTGGAGACGAAAATATTAAAACATAAGAACAGCAATGACCTCTGAAGTGTTATAGTAACATCCTTTAATTAAGTAAAATATGACAACAGTAAGCAATATCAAAAAAGCCCTGTTTAAGGGAAACTGCAGGCAATTTCTCGGACCCACCACTAGTGCTCAGTTGTTTCATGGGCTTACAACTGAGTTGCCAAATAGCGCCAGATGTCGCTATTATAAGCTGTTGTCCGAAAAGTTTTGAAGTATGTTGCAAAACTTTTTTGAGTGATTGTACATACACACATACAGTACATACATACATACTGTATATATAAACATATATATATATATATATATATATATATATATACAATATATATATATATATATATATAGCATATGTAGACAGATAGATAGATATAGACAAATAGATATAACTATACAAGCATATATACAAACATACACATACATTTGTGTATAGTTACCTCTCTCTCTCTCTCTCTCTCTCTCTATCTATATCTATATCTCTCTCTCTCTCTCTATATATATATATATATATATATATATATATATATATATATATTATATAGTTTTTATTCATCTCAGCATAGAGAGAGAGAGAGAGAGAGAGAGAGAGAGAGAGAGAGAGAGAGAGAGAGAGGGAAATACGTCTTTATACATACAGTACACAGTACATACATTTAGAAAAGTACACACACACACACTTATAATACACACACACACACACATATATTTGTGTGGTCATATATATTTATGAAAAAAAATATTTATGTATGTGTACGCTATCTGGAATTTCTCTCTCTCATATATATATATATATATATATATATATATATATATATATATATATATATATATATATATATTATAGTTTTTATTCATCTCAGCAACAGTAATCATCTAATTTATTGGACAAACACAAGTGGAACTTATTCTGTGATCGAATATAACCCATCTATCACGAAACCCTTACCAGGACACAAATTATGCATTTTGGGACTGATAATGTATAACAGTGACTTAATCCATTCAGATATCAAGTGAACTCTTAATCACTGAATAAATAAAGTAACTGGCATCCACATATCATCACAAAATGGCACAGGATCGAATCATGACCAGGGTAGTTGCACTATCATATATAATTCCCTTTCAGCATAAGAAATTCCCGAGGTACTATGAATTCGATATAAAATTATATTTATGGGTTAATACATTCGTGAATATACACACACGCACACATACAATATATATATATATATATATATATATATATATATATATATATATATATATATATATATATATATAAACAGCTATAAATATGTTTACATATTTCAGGAAACGCTGCTAATTGTAAAAATGATAACGTGCCAAGAAATTCATAATGACGATATTGTAGAATATTATTTGAAGTAAAGTAAATCATTTTGGTCACCAAAAAATTCCATCTTCGTTGAAAATTCAAAAGACACACTTCATTAGATAAATGTAGCCTTTTTAGGGAATGTTAATGGTGTGAAGAGATTATAATTATTGAAAAGAGCTGTGCAGTCCGTTGACAATGAAATTCTAGAGCAATGGTTCTCAACAAAACAGTTTTCAGACACTTGGCAATACTTGCATATTCCAACCGATTATGTTTTTTCATGAATCATCATGAAAAACATCAGTATACAGCATTCACAGATACAGATAATAACATTAGAACAACACTGTCAATCTATAGAACTGAATGTAATGAAATTCTCACAAATGGTCTCGTCTATGGATAATTCACCATATCCAGAATTCAATACACGTTCAACTTTTTATGTCCAATTTTCCATATGGAACAGAAAACATCCGCCGAGAGGGAAGGGATGAACTATTTCCAAAACAATCTACAGTTCTCAAGAACATCATCATATTAAAAAATCATCACAACGCAGAGAATAATAAACTTAGACAAAATCCTTCCATCTCGCAGTTTAATAGTAATCAACTAAAAAAAACTCATCCTTGGATCGAGTCTTATAGTTTCACAGAAATCCATCAATAACTCATATCTTATCAACTCTTCCATGGCTCTGAGCCCAAGCTCTACTCAAGTTTTCATTGAAATCTATCGATAGCTTTAAAATTAAAAATCATTATCACAAAATTTCATTGAATTCCATCAATAACTTTATGGATAGAGAATCCTTGATTCACTTTTGAAGCTAAGTCCATATCAAAACCTAACCAATTCTTCCACGGGCTATAACTCTCCCTTACAAAAAAATTTGAAATCCACCAATATCTTCTTTCCATCCAGACATATAAAAGGGGTGTGTGCATTATCACATTCTAATTGCGTTTGTGAGGATAACTTAAAAGGGGACATATGGTATTCATAAAATTACATGATGCTACAATCCCAACACAAAAAGTCTCCAAACGCGTGACGAATATCTTTATTTTTCTCTTCTATAAAATTACAAATCAAGGAAACTAGAAAACTTCTACTGCACTTGAATAAAGTGAATTCAAAGAACGTAAAGTCATGGAGTCTGCGGTAACTCAGTTAACGCAAAGAAATCGTATGAAATTATTGTATCGTGAGTCATACCGTATTTAACAACTAAGGCCTCATGTTCAACAAACCTCAAGGATACCATATACCTGAAAGTCCAACGCTTTTATTGATAATATCACATTAGTGAATTGGCACTTTTTTAACTGTCTTATAAAAATAAAATCAGAGACCTCTTGCAGGCAGAAAAGCAAGATTTAAGTCTTCTGTTGCTTGAAAACACTGGATATAACTCATGGCAAAAGAAAAAAAATCTTTCACCATGTGGGTTATATGTTTTTCATCAAAGTACAAAAAATGCCATGGCATTCGTGACTATATTATATTTTATATATATATATATATATATATATATATATATATATATATATATATATATATATATATATGTATATATAAACATATACAGTATATGTATATGTATATATATATATATACATACATATACTGTATATATTACATAGTATGAGAAGATACTAGTGCTTGCAGTGAAACGTGCAGGTTAATACACATCCTATGTACACATGCAAATGCCATCATTTCCGTGAGAGTTGTATTCGCATTGTTCGGTTCATACACTGCTGCTCTTCTATACTGTCAAGCTTTGGAATTCCCCTCTCCAAGCTTCCGCTTTATCTTGACTCTCACAGCCTCCCACCTTTCAAGAAGCGACCCTATCACTCACATTTCTAGCATATGATTTTCTTATCTCTGTTACGGCTGGGTCACATAAAGATTGACAGACTGCTTTATCCAACCGGCGTTAAACATGAAAAGGTCACTGGTGAAGAAATGTAAAGATACCCGGCGGCCTGTACAGTCTTTGCTCCCAGAAAAGTGAAATAAAACAAAAAAACACAAACCTTCGAGAAAACAAGAAAATTATGCAAGCATCAAGTCAATGAGAGGATGTTTTAGTCTTTACTGGATCTTTCATCTTAAATACTAGTCCCCAATTATCATATTTCCCTTCCTGTGCACTTTACCTAAACGTATTATACAGTAGTTTTAACACCGGGGAAATCTTACCGGTATTTTTGGGGGGAGGGAGAGAGAGAGAGAGAGAGAATTTTCCTAATACTGAACCTCAAAATTTCTGGAAATAATGAGTACATAACCGCAAGACACCACTTCCGCTTCGTCATAACGTAAAAATTCTATTAACTCAACTAGCAGTAGACTAAACGTCCAAGTGCACCTTAACAGATATAAAGGGCCGTCTTGGAAATAAGTTCATTTAAAGTAAATGAGGTTTTTTTGTAATTATCTACAACCGTCTCCGTCCTTCGGAATAATATATATGGCCTCCGCAGATTCATTCAGACTTCCTTAGATGAGAACTGTATGAAGGAAGGCTGGAGGTAAATAGAGATTTGTGGAAGATGAATCACTGGAAAGATATGAGCGAGAGAATTTCACTCAGGGCCTTCACTTCACATGCTGCTGGAGATGCTGCTGATGATAAAACATGGCCTAAATATAGGATCTCCGCAACCGGAGCATCCGGTAGAAATGATTTGATATGCTTGCATGACCGATAGCACTACAGTAATTGCAAAGATTATTCATTTAAAATTTTTTTTTTCTCTCTCTCTCTTTATATATATATATATATATATATATATATATATATATATATATATGTATATGTATATGTATATATATATATATATATATATATATATATATATATATATATATATATATATATATATATAAACATTAAAAACTTGATATTGAGCTAGGGGTACCAAGGTAGAGGTATGTGGATTTCGAATTTAAATACAAAGCCTGGATTCGACAGGAATATGCAGTGAATGATCAAAATCAGCTCGTTCCTCTCTCTCTCTCTCTCTCTCTCTGTCTCTTTCTCTCTCTCAATGGCTGAATGGATTAAGACTGTCACAACAGTTGTTTATATAAATAGAATATATAAAAAAAAAAAAGGTACAAGTTCAAATCTTGGCCTAGATCAGGATAAGAGCATTTTTCATATACGATGCCTTTGGTTGAAGTTATTCTGAAACTTTGTAAATTCGATTTCAATAGGCTATTTGTGGCTTAACATTTGCAAGAATATATAAAAGCATGTCACGTGTAAAATATATGACAAATTATAATACACAGACATAAATACATTATATATATATATATATATATATATATATATATATATATATATATATATATATATATATATATATATATCTATCCATCTGTAATATGATATATATATATATATATATATGTGTGTGTCACAACAGTTGAAGGTACCAAATCTTGGTCTGTTCAAATCTTGGTGTGTGTGTGTATGAACCAAAAAAAAAAAAGGTGTGTGTGTGTGTGTGTGTGTGTATGTGTGCGTGTATGTGTCTGTGTGTGTGTCTTCACTACCAACTGCATAGGTCAATTACTTTCACGAAGTTCATCAGCGGCATATAAAATAGACTGAACAAACTGCACTACTCGCCCTTATTTTGCAATCGAGCTTTGGTCCAGTGCCCTCTTCTAGCCAGAATTTCCTGTTTAAGCCTCCCGTTTCGTCTCACGTGTATATAAATAATACATCACTTTCCCCAGCCTTCTGTCTCCATTTATTCCATGTGACCAAACCACCAAAATACACTGATCATTCTTGCACACTATGAACTTTTTTACTCTAATTTTTTCGTAACTATGAATTTCTCGCCATTTCAACCTTTTTTTAATAATAATACATTCTACTTGGTTTTATTCAATAGCTTTCGCCACTCTTATTTATTGCTTGACCTCCACACTTTACGTCCATAAAGGAGAGTAGGCACAAAAGTCTCTCTCTACAAATTCAGCTATTACTTCTTTATGTCGTATATAAAATAACGTAAGTTGTTCCGTGTTGTTACACCAGCTTATTGCTGGGAACATACTGTGGATTTATTGCTACAATACAATGAGTTTCTTCGTCGTTTTTTATTATGCATATAACGGAATACTTATTAATAAAGCTAGATATGTATATGTATTATATACAGTATATATATAAAATACATGTGTGTGTATTTTGGTATATGTATATATGTATGTGTGTGTGTATTTTGATATATGTGTGTGTATGACAGCCAGACAGAAACAACGTTTCTTCAGTTTTCATAAAAATTCAGTCAAGATTATAAAATTCTTCAAAAATCGTAAGGTAAAAGAGCTTCACTTGACAGCTCTAAACAAAGAGCGTTCTTCGCAAACACTCTTAAGTGTTTCGAAATATGTTGATTAAAGCAAATACGGACAAAGGAACGGCCCCTTAGGAAATCAGAACACCGTAAATTAAAATGGGGGAAATGGAGAGAGCGGCACGAAGCCATGTTAAACTTAGAAGGCTTTTTCGTGATGTGAGTGTAAATAAGAGCTGGCGCTGTAATTGTCGTTCACATTACACGACTGTCTTTCATATATTCAGATGGCTTTCTTTATCTTTATATAGAGGTATATACTGTAGATATAGAATAGAATAGAATGCTGACTTTAGGCCAAAGGCCAAGCGCTGGGATCTATGAGGTCATTCAGCGCTGAAACGAAAATTTACAATAAAAAGGTTTGAAAGCGCAACAGGAGGAAAACCTCTCAGTTGCATTATGAAACAATCGTTAGGAGAAGGTGGAAAGTAAGATGAAAGAAAGAGACTATAAATGGAGGTAGAGTAAAAGGAATGAAAGAGGTTGCAGCTAGGGGCCGAAGGAACGCTGCAAAGAACCTCAAGTAATGCCTACAGTGCACTGCATGAGGAGCACTGATGGCACTACCACCTATGGGTGATATATATATATATATATATATATATATATATATATATATATATATATATATATATATATATATATATATATATATATATATATATATACAGTATATATATATGTATGTATGTATGTATGTATGTATGTATATTAAGTAATGCTTACAGTGCACCGCATGAGGTGTACTGATTTGGCACTACTCACCCTATGGGTGATTATATATATATATATATATATATATATATATATATATATATATATATATATATATATATATATATATATATATATATACACACATATATAATACAATTTTCAAAAGCACAGCGAATTTCTGCAAAGGCTAAAAGAGAAAGCAATACATCAAAAGCTGTTCCACGACTTACAAGGTTATCATAACTGAATTACGCTTGCTTAACCTTACTAACTTTCTTGCATACTGGGGAAATTAATATCAGCACCTACTTCCGTATAAAATGAGCTACTTTACTGTCCAGTTCAATTATTCGATCAGCGAAATGAAGCACGTTGGGTCTGGTCATAGATAAGATGTATGACTATAAAAAAACCAGGAATCTGTTGCTACCTGTATAAAGGAAAAAAAAAAAGGAGTACGGTAGGCGCAGATGCTGATGTGACGGGGCAACCTAGGAAGCAAATGATTCGCCCGCTTCATAAACGATGGAAGTTTGCAAGTCAGGGAAACTGTAGTTGAATGAGAAAGCCAAACCAGTGTCATGAAGAGAAAATATGTGACCAGCGATTCAATTAAAGCAAGAGAATTCAGTAATTTTTACATGAACGTTTTTTTTTCTCTCTCTAATAATATCACTGCAATTTACATTCCGAGTGGATGTAATATGATGAACCAAAGATTCTCTTTCCCGCCTTGTCTCTCGTAACACAAACTCAAGATTTCAGATTTAAATACCATTTTTATCCAGATAGCAGCTGATGTATGATAATTTAACCATTACGAGCAACTACAGTACTCAAGCGTTTCTTTTCCTTTCACTGAAATCCACTATAACTCGAGGCTTCTCAATCTGCATGTGTATAACATTGGCAACTTTAGCATCACTCCACTTGAAAATGAGTCATTAAGTTTCAAGCAGATGCGATTTAGCATCCGCGTCCATATTCTGGGCTGCATAAAATGCGGAGTATCTGATCAAGATACGAGAACGGTAGTAAGTTAAGTACGTGAACGCACATGAATTTCTCACTTTGCCACTGAACATTGGCACCGCGTCCCAAAATTTAGGAGGTAAACAGACGAACACAACAATACAATCACAAAAATAATTTGAAATCACCACAAAATAATTTAAAATCACCAAAAAATAATTTGATATCACCACAAAAATAATTTGAAATCACCACAAAAATCATTTGAAATCACCACAAAAATCATTTGAAATCACCACAAAAATAATTTGAAATCACCACAAAAATAAATTGTATTACTCAGAGAATAGCTCTAAAGAATCTATGGTTAACCAGTCTTCAACATCCAACCCTATTACTGTACTGGTGTAGCCTATGTGCAATACAGAAAGACATTCAAGGTAATGTACGGCCGACACTTAGCCATCAGAGAGAGTTTCCTCCCCCTTCCAGAATGTACACCTGAAGAGCGAGGAAAGTTCTGCCTCAAGATAAATAGGAACATTTAAACAACTTTTTAGGTAGGAAACTAGAGGCTTACTGAAGTCGATAAAATATCAAAAATTTAATAACGCACATAGGCTACTCACTTTACAGGGAATATTGCTACTGCCGAACCAACATAAACCAAGCAAACAATGCGCCAAAGTTTCTTCGGCGCAATCGAGTTTTATGTACAACGTATAATGCTATGTGAAACTCTCAGCCGCGGCCTATGAAACTTTCAGCCACGGCCTGGTGGTGGCCTGTGTTATTGGAACCTATAGCGGTGCCAGACGCACGATTATGGATAACTTTAACCTTAAAATAAAATAAAAACTACTGAGGCTAGAGGGCTGCAATTTGGTATGTTTGATGACTGGCGGGTGGATGATCAACATACCAATTTGCAGCCCTCTAGCCTCAGTAGTTTTTAAGATCTGAGGGCGGAAAGAAAAAGTGCGAACAGACAGACAAATAGCCATCTCAATAGTTTTCTTTTACAAAAAACTAAAAAACAAATTGTCAATGAATTCAAGGCATATAGGAAATACGGCAAGCTTTACAGTCTATAGGAAATACGGCAAGCTTTACAGTCATCAGTAGGACGAACTCGATGTGGTTCTAAAGAACACCAACCAAACCTTGTCCTTCATTCATGTAATGCCACAGTCACTGAAAGTTATTCCTATTTAACATGTAGGAGAGCTTACTTTTCCCATACATCTCCACTGCCTTCAATAATATTCCTTTCCAGTGCATTATTAGTATACGCTATCTTGTTATAAACTGGGAAGGGACAAAAAAAGATAAGTGTATTCTACGGTAATAACGCACGGAAAAGGAATATCATTCAATCTAGTTTTATAAAAGAAAGTTATGGCCATAATATAAGCATCAGTCAAGGCGTGTGTATACTACTAGTGTCAAGCTTCACCAAGACGGGATGGTTTAGATTCCAGATTCTTTTATTTACCCAGGACCCTGAATTTACCAGATGCCCGAGATAAGCGAAAATACCTATTTACCACGAAAAAAACAAGAAATTAAAAATAAATTTCTTCCTTTGTGTTATAAAACACCTGTCTTTTGATTAGGATACATATCAGGAAACCAGGAACACAGCAGCTGTGTGAATGTGGACCCTGTTCCTTAAAGCATGCCCATCCAGGTATGTTTCCGACATGAGGAATGATATACTTCCGCGCCCGCACTGAAGAGGAAAATCATAATGCCGAAACCCTTGAGCACTGCTGCGGAAAACTTCTATATTTAACGAAGGAAGATCGCAGCCTTGCTGAATTTTGTCTCTTGAGCACTGAACTGACGAAAAGTGAAGAGATCGGGAGAAGCATAATGTTCATACGTAGAGAAGTTCAACCATTCAGTAGGGTAAGCAATGAAATGCTTACAAAAAAGGATCTCTGCTTACGATGCTATTGATTGATTATGAAATTTAGGTCTTCAAGACCAAACGCCGGAACCCATCAGGATTACTCAGCGCCGTAATGAAGGCGAAATATATAAATTAATGATATGATTGATAATGAATAGATGAATGATGATATACTAGTAAAATTCAGTGTTGAAGTATGAACGTAAAAAATGAAGAATGGTATTAGATAGAACCAACAATAAATAAGTATATATTAAACCTTTATATTCAAAATATATACTTAGTAGAAGAATAAATATGACTAAACTCTTTATTAAATATACTGAAATCATATCTCATTATACGACACATATTCATGAAAGCTTAAATCATTTGGTGACATAGCTAAAGCACGGAAAGTGAAACCAATAATAATAATAATAATAATAATAACGGCGGTGGTGGTAGTGAGCAAGCAACTTTTCAATAGTCATATTCTCATGTCTTATATTTTATAGCCATATTAGTGATGCTGCTACACGCTATGTTCGTCCACCAGATTTATACCATCATAAAAGTCATTGTCAAAATGGCATATTAAGCATTAAACAAAATTAAGATATCCTTTAACAATTATACTTTCCACAAATGGAAATGGGGCTACCTAACATCGAAGGTGTAAAAAAAATTCGGAAAAATATAAAATTACATGAGAATTTTACAATCGAGTTGTTACAAAATCATACATCAGATTGATCGCGTCTCGCAAGGAGTGAGAAATTGCTCCTTTTCTCTACGATCGACACATTATGATTTTGTGAGCACCTGCCTGCTACAAGGTGTCATTGTGTAAAACCGAATTTTGAACCAGTCAACAGTAACATATGTGCACCCCAATGACAAATTTCACGAGGGAAATACTTTACCAGAGAAATTGTTATCATAATGTCATGTCAAGACACTAACGGTTTTTCATCAGGGACGCACAGAAATAACTGATAGTTTCATGGAACTCAGGGTCGTTTGATATGACCATCATTTATTCCTTTTAGTTCGCAAATTGCTCTGTAAGGTTAAAATTAAAAACTAACACTCACTCTCTCTCTCTCTCCTTCCATGGGATCCATCGCCCTATGTGGAAGTTTTCAAAATCCTTTACAATGATCCCCTACTCGAAACGAAGCCAATTATAATTTCTGGCAAAAAAAAAAAAAAAATCAATAGAGTATCGCTAACTATAACTGCTACATCCTTCCCGCATGGAAAGCTCAAAGAAGAAAAACTCAGTCAATTTTTATTTCAACATCAAGTATGTTGTTGTTCTGTTCCTCATTAATCACTGCAGCGACTTGCGAGTTCCAGCCTTGATAACATGTTCCTCAAACAAACGCGAGAAAACTACTCGAAATTTTATATAATAGTCCTGATAAAATGGATAACGTCAAAGTACTGAAGTATATATAATTTTTTTTATGTTAAAGAAAAAGCAGAGAGAGCATCTATTTCTCAATCTGATTCCTTACTTTCTCTCCTTAAATGTTCCTTTATACTAAATATTCTGTATTCACTTAATGTACGTGAAAAGTCACTTTACTGGAGGGAATTGCACTGAGTGTTTTTAGGTGAATTCTGTCCACAATAATTGTTATTCAAACTTGCAACCTCTTCGAAGATGAAATTTTCACTAACAGCTGAATGCCAAGTAATTTTGTACTTAAATCACATTGTACACGCAGTCCCAACCCTCAAGGTTCCATACAGGAAAGTTATCTCTTTTCAACGAGTCTGCTATTAAAATCGCGTCGATCACAACACTGCGAGTGACTTGAGAAATTTTTATTCATTAAACGATTCTCCGGGAAATAGTATTGGTAATTATATTAATGGTTACAAACGGCAGACAGAGAGTGTGATCACGGTGTCACCTTTGAATTCACAGAGGTGATAATCCCAACAAATACAACAGGTTAGCAGACGTGAAATGCCTTCGGTCATGATAACCGGCATAAGCGTCATTATGGTGTCCTGCTTACTAGGATTCCCTTGTCTGTCTATTCGAGAGGGGATAAAGTTCTGATTACAAATCCACTGGATTCTAAGTAAAATCCATTAAGTGGACATCCAAATAACCTAAAAGAAAATGTGACGAAAATTATATTTCGTTTTTTCCACAACGTAATCTCCTAAAACCTCCAAAAACAACATAGTGGGAATGACAGGGGTTGCAGATAAACAGTAAAATAATTCAACTGGCATTATAAAAACAATATGTTAACGATTTTTCATTGTCGATACCTGGAAGATTAATTTACCTCCTGGTCAGTCAGTCTGACGATAAATATGTTTAAAAACTCAAGGTTGAATAACCAATAACTTATCAAGGCAATGTGTCACGTGCCATAAAGCACTGCTTTCTTTAAATGGTAACTAAGAAACGGTAACTATGTCTAGATTCACGGAGTATTTAATTAGTTATTTTTCTTATTTTACTTTTTCATTTTATTTTTAAACGACCTCCACTGGGGACAGTCCAACATAAGACTTTGCTGATGATCTGGACGAAGTATCTTACGAAAGGACTGCTTGGTAATCCCGTCAAATTCCCGATATTGATTTTTAAGTAACAATGTGAGAAGGGCGCTCGTGATCAAAGAATCAGTATATAAGACGTTGGGTCAGAAACAGGCTCTGGGTCTGGTATGAAGCAAGTTCAGGTAATTGCCTATTGTGAGATATGTTTAATTTAAAACTTACACCAGGATTTTCCCAATATCTTACGATACGGTTGGCCAGATGCTGATGAGTAATGCGCTTGATTTTGGTCGTGATCCTGATTTCAATGTTATGGTTTGAAAAGACCAGGCATGTTCCAATTATAAGTAAAAGCGAATTTCATGGTGAAGGACATTGCTTTATTGGGTGCAACCAATACAAGGTTCCTTTCAGTTTATACGACTTCTACAAAGTAAGCAGAAGACCGGCTTAGCCTAAAAAAAGCATTACCTAATATTTATAGCAGATATATTTAAAATAAAAACTACAACGAAGACACTACAACGGTTAGAAACCAAAATATGAGAACTTGTGGAAGGATTGAACGTCTGAAATATAGAAAAGACTACGGGTTGGAAATGTGTTTAAAGAGGGGAAAGGACAAAGTTTTTCTAAATGCAGATCCATTTACTTTCTGAAATGAATGAATGAAGGTTAAATCGAGTTATGGGACTAAGTACCTACCTAACCAGTTTATAAATTAAAATGTACAACTTGAGCAAGCTGTAATAAAAACTTGCGCAGTGGTATGTATTCAAAATACATTAAATATAAACTACATAATTATGTGAAGAATAAGAATTGTATTTACACGTGAGCATGCTTACCATACAAAAAGCACCTGGATTTTTTTTACCTGGGGCTGATGATTGTTGGTGCAATAATAACCACAAGATCACTTTATTTTCGCACATTCCCAACACTACAAAGTTTACTAAATCTAACAACCCTCACCTCGCCGGACAAACAAAATATCGAGAGCAGTTCATGCATACGTTCACCTCAGTGGTTTATGGCAACTCTAATCCGTCTCTATCCATTTGAACAGACTGTTAGCCTTGGGACACTCTTCATTACGCAACGAAAGAATAACAATTTATCATCGATCTCATCTTAATTTATGTAACCCAAATTAAATTTGATCTCTTCACAAAAGTGTGCTACGTATTCGAGAATGATTCCATCTGGGATTCTGGAGGCAGGCCTGCGAAGTTTAATAACATGGAATTTCTAAGGTATCTTTTAGAAAGAACATAGAAAATTACCAATTTAGGCGTCAGGAGCTACGTATTAAGGTCTGGAGACACAAAGTTTAATAAGACAAAAGCAACCAAGAGCTGGAATGAAATCAAAATAAGCTATTGAAACAAGCAAAGGTGCGAACTGTTCTTATTCACCCCTCCGTAATTTTAAGGTCACATACCCCATGCCTAACCCCAATGGAGTGCCGTGAAGTGCCCTGGTCTCTCCCCTCCCGAACGTTCCTCCTGCGTTCAATGAAGTTACGGCCGCAAAATCAGTGCCAATTGAATAAAATGAGGATTTATGTTCACCTGTCATCTGAGCACGTATATTCAGCGAATGACAGCTGGGTGAAGGATTTTTCTTTTAACTTAAAAGAGCTCAAAATTATGACAATATGAATACTGACCGAACTCATTCGAAATAACTTGAAACTTCTCTTCTTACAAAAATGCACAACGCATTACTCGAAATATTAACAGTGCATACCCAACCCTTATAACATAAATTATACGGTACTTTTCATAAGACTGCGCTATCGAATTATGAAGAGCATTTTTCAGGATAAAATAATTTCTAAGACGAAATTATACAAAGGGCCAAACCTTAGAAAAATTATAATTTGCTGCAGTGGGCTTGGTAGAATGGTGTAGCTTTTCTAAGATGACTAGTAAAATTTAATTTGCCTTGATACTGTCTCAAACGTAAGTCTTAACACCTTCACAGAAAGTTTAACTTTTGGGGACTGCGCATCTGTCATCAAAAGATCTCGCCCACTCACTGGAAACCTCTAGTGAGTGTTGCTCTCCTCCTTTTTTAAAGAGAGAGAGAGAGAGAGAGAGAGAGAGAGAGAGAGAGAGAGAGGAGAGGCACCTTGAACAATACGATGAGCCATTTGGAAAAGAAAAACGGCAATGCAGCACAAAAGAAAAAATTTTGAAGACGTCTAATACCAACCACTCGCGATACTAATAAACCAGTCTCTCCAGGTCTTTCTAACCTCGACCTGCGTACCTGACCAAATGAAAATGAATGGATAAAAGAAATCTTATATTATTTACCAGTATTTAAAACCTACCACTCACGTACATCTGTCAACCTCTCGTGAACCAACTACGAGGAGAGATTACAAATTAAAATTCAGGATATCCTTCCTCGACAAGTCACACTTTAAAGTCGCTACAAAGTAATATCTGAAACAAAGTTCTTCACTGGTTGGCAGTGACGTGAGCAAACTAAAAAAACGACACGACATTATTTTGACTGTAGCATTTCCCAAAAACTGGTAGTGAAAATTAACAACAGTATGCGTTATCTTAGAATACACCCCGAGTGATAATAAAGAAAGAATACCATCATAGTTAGAAGAAAAGGAGAGAAAACAACGAAAAACTCTGGCACAGAAAACAAGCTGTGGAGTAAAAGGTATAAGGACGAAAAGGTCAACGAAAATTGTTTATCGACACAAATTTATGTGGCAGGTGAACGGGACGGTGTTACACACCTGCATGAAATGTTGTATAATGAGCAGCTCTCGTTAGTCATCCAAACCTTTTTCAACTATCCGATATTTATCATAATTTACCCATTATGCTCCATTTTAACATATTAAAATTTCTTTCAGTCTCATATACAAAAATATCTCCTACCAAATCTGCACATTACCTGAACTAAAAACAGATGGATGATACTATGAGCATATATTCTAATGATGATTGATGACACAATATTGCTTGCAACCGGCAATCTGTTAACAGCTATATGCGATTTAAAGAAAAAACAATAAAAACATTCTTATGTCACAACACCATGCGTCCTATGTTATTTTTTTCATATTCTTTTTTGCTTTCGTGGCATACTGTTTGAATTCGCTCGGGAGACACGATCTCATTTTTGTTGGGTTACGCCAGATTTGATTAGAATATGCCTCACTTCAGCATGATCATAAACGAATCCTGACAAAGTATGTGCACAGGTATTTTTTCCAAATTTGATCCCACGGTAAATTAAGACACTAATAATCGAAAACTTCTAGCTTCCTGAAGACTTAATCAATTTGAAAAACTGCATGGTAGGTAAAGGGAAATGAATATATCCGAGCCACTTCCCAGATTATAACAGACGGTTCTGAAATGTATAAAGAATGGAGGATGATTGATTGGTGAAAAGTGTACGATTTGGAAGTGCTGGGAGGCAGGAGAAAAGGATGGCATAGAAAGAACAGGAGAGATGAAAACAAAAGATGTACTCAAATGGACGAACCTTAATACCCTGGAGGAACGAGAGTGCATACAAGATAGATGCGAATGACGCACTGTACATAATGTTGTTTTGCACATGAGGTTTATCTACAATTCTGCAGTTAAGGTATGTGTGGTAGTGACCACTGTCTTGTCCTTAGCTTGAGGCACACTTGTTAATAGAAGCTCCTTAATGATGTAAAATACACTATATATGTACATATATATATAGGCTATATATATATATATAGGCTATATATATATATATATATATATATATATATATATATATATATATATATATATATATATATATATATATATATATATATATATATATATATATATATATATATATATGTATGTGTGTTTTATTTACACTATATTTTATATTACACAACTGACATAATTGAAATAATAAATCACCGAATTCACTAGAGATTTTAAAAGTAGTCTTTCATCTGCAAGAACACGACCAGGCATATTACATTTATCCATAATGTAGTATTTGAATAAGTATCCATCAGTTTATGTCAGTGATACACATGAATTCAAAAAACTTCCACAAACGCAACCCATCCCCACTGTATACTGTATATATTTAATCTCCGGTTAATGGAAAATTACGATGGATATAAACAGGGTACCTCCAATTCTGCCAATCCTATAATGATACGCAGCGACTCTCAGAGTACAAATTAAAGCAATTAAAATTCATGATCCTACGCATCCAATAGCAATCCAAATTGGAAATGAATTAAATATCAAATGAAAACTGGAAGGAGTAATGATCCGCTGAATCCTTTCCCATTGGGGATCAAAGGAGGCTAAAACGAGAACAGACCAGAGAATTATTTTTGCCGTTATTTGTGTGGTAATCTTTGACTTTAAGCACTCCGGATACTAGAAAATTAGCCAAATAACCACATGATTTTCGTGGAATATGAACAATGTGATTCAAAATAAGCGGCCTACAAGAATTCTGCTATATGCATTTGTCAGACAACAAAATACCAAAGAGTCTATTCCACTTAAAAAAACAGCAACGTCCTCATTTTTGTGAATTATAATTACTAAGAACAATCATATTTCAATTAAATATGACTGACTATCTAATAAAGCAATCTAAGGATTTCATCAAAGTAATAAAACATAACTTGCGTCGCTGTGGAGTTTTCAACATAAATTATTAAACGGGCTGCTCTCAGAGCAAGACCCCAGTACGATTTCGTACAAATCTCGACTGATCCAACACCAGCATACAGAAATGCAAATAAAAAAAATGACAATGGTTCCAAAAGACTTCTCACTTTGCGGAGAGGAAATAAACAAGATAGGGAAAGTTAATTACACTTGAGAAGAGGAAGTTGAGAACCGAAGGCCGAACGGTAACATTGCAGATATATGAATACCGACATCAGGAACTGCTTAAGGTATACCATATCATCGAGGTTATTATAGAAACATTTAGGTTAAATTACAAATTCCCAAAACCTCAGTCATGTAGGTTGTGGCTAACTTTCGTCCATGGTCATACGGATGGCATTGGCAAAAAATAAGTTACTCTGAACATCACGTAAAACCCAGAAGGCTGTGAGAGATGTGCATTAGTTATGGCCAAAAAAGCTTTCTGCAGTTCTGAAGGTCTTGGTTTCTCTCCTAATTTCACGCAAGAGAGAGAGAGAGAGAGAGAGAGAGAGAGAGAGAGAGAGAGAGAGAGAGAGAGAGAGAGAGAGAGAGAGAGAACAATAACAAAATAAAACTTTTAAATAGCTACAGAGATAAAGAGAAGTGATTTCCTTGTTGGCTAGCCATATTCTTTATCAGTCCACAAACTTTAAAAGATAAACAATTAATATACAAGATAAGACAGCTATACAAAATGCAAAACGAAAAACTCCTATACCAAAAAAATTATGTCTTCAATGAAGAAAAAAATAAGAACTAAAACAAATAGAAGAGAAAACAAACTATACAAAATTTCGAAGACTTTCTGATGACACTTCTGTAAAAGGTCGAAGTTGATGCAATGCCACTTCCTTAAAATACGAAAACAGACACGCGAGGAACCATTTTCTTACCACATCTATATTTACGAAACCTCATGAATGAAGACTAAAAATATTTATAATTTCACCTATAATTAACCAAGAGGTAGTCGTAAATTAATTATTATCTATATGATATTCCTGTGCTAATGAGTGGGAATTTATATTTCAATGTCTTTTATTCCTATACAAAATTTAATTATGAAAACACATTTTCAGTTCTTGCAAATGCATGGTAGTATACACATACACACACATATCTATATATATATATATATATATATATATATATATATATATATATATATATATATATATATATATATATGTGTGTGTGTGTGTGTGTGTGTGTGTGTGTGTGTTTGGGTGTGTGCATGTAGGTGACATGTATACGCGCACATATACATAAATAATGTGCATATCAAGGCATATAAACACCAATGTATTAGGTGAATATAACACTAACACAAGAGTGCATACGTATTTCACTGAGAATGAGCAGGAATGCTAAAAATACCATAATGTACCGGTATACAAACAATTTTTCCAATCAAGAGACAATTAATATAAAAAACATCATATTCTGTATCATTCGAATCCGAAAAACCAAAATGGCCTCCCAGCCCCAACTCCCCTTCAAGAAAAATAAATTGCCAGCTCAGTTCATCCAAGCGCCGAGCATGAAGTAACCACACCGTAGCCCTCGTTCAAGGTAACTGTACCAGCCAAAAGGTGAGAGTAGGAAAACGGAGACTTGCCAGTAAGGCGGGACGTACAGTAAAATTCCCAGGAGCTAAACAAAAAAGAACTTTCCTGTTTCCAGTACCTAACCCGCGGCAGGTATCTTCTTTGTGAGTGTGGGCCTTTCCCGAAGTTCCTTCTTGTATTGCCGTTTATAATAAGAAATGACGTGAGCCTGAGCAAGTTTGTAATTTCTAATACAGACGTCTATAGTAACAAATAATGTATTTGTTCGTAATGCCTGATAAGACTGTAACACAAAATTAGTGCGGGATTTAACTTGAGATTTCTAATGTTGAATTGCGTAATAAATGTTGCATGGGCCTTTGTTTGTAATTTCTAACAATTTTGTGGCTTTTTATGTTCTTAAGCTAAACCATCAGACAAGAGGTTGGTTTTCCTAAAAGGTACTAGTGCGTATGAGCGTCGAAGTCAACAGATGTTGAACTAGCGTGTACAATTTCTAATAAACCTGTGGTCGATTTGATTTATGAATGTTTGGTCTGAAAAACTGGTACAGGGCGCCATAGGATATTCATCTCTTATAGCTTCAGTAAAATACAAGCGTTAAGCTAGAGAGATTACCCCTACGACAATCTTTAAAACGCAGCAAATTAAAAATAATAAGTGTCCTTGTAATTTATGATGAATTAACTGAATTGTAAATAAATAATATACCTACAGATAAATTACGAGAAGACCATCCAGATTATTTCTAACACGTGAAAGTTTTTTATTACAAAATTCGCATACGTTATGCCGTAAAATTAATACCAATGTTACTTTAAAGTACACATTCAGGTTAAAATAAAAATCCCTCCAGCCATTTAGCCGTTATCCCGTTAAGTATCAGAGGCAAACGAAACAAAACGAAATGGCCTTTACCGTGTAATCACAGGTAATTTGCTTCTTCCTCAAAAACGTCACCTTTAAAACACCCCTGTGAACGTTACAGGGGAGTGCTTCTGTAAATAGAAGCATTTCAATGCAATATAACCTTGAAAATGTAGTTATTCTTACACATCAACTTCATCGGCTTAAAATAAGAGAAAAATGCTTTGAGCTTTGATCTTATTGCCATGTGTGCTATTTTTTTCTTGTTAGTGTTTTTACCTAGCTCCTCCCATTTTGTAAGAAATTCATCCAATTTCTAGTGCCTAGGTCTCTGTCCACCGTAATCTTGTCGCTTGTGTAAAGTAACCTATTTGGTTGCAAAATTATAATTATAATTCGATTCTTTTGGCGTGTTTCTTCTGGATTAAACGATTAATATTCATGATCTTTCACTCCTCAAATGAGGTTTTGGGGCCATGCACGCATGGTACTACTTAAATTTTATGATATACAGTACAATCCGACGATGATTCCATAATAGTACCACGGAGGGCCTTGTGTCAAGAGGGGCAAATCATTCTGAAACTAAAAATATAGACATCACACACACACACACACACACACACACACACACACACATATATATATATATATATATATATATATATATATATATATATATATATATATATATATATATAGAGATAGAGAGAGAGAGAGAGAGAGAGAGAGAGAGAGAGAGAGAGAGAGAGAGAGAGAGAGAGAGATAACACTCTAGTGATGTTATATTGATGTGTGTGTGTACATAGGCTATATATATATATATATATATATATATATATATATATATATATATATATATATATATATATATATATAGTTTCTTTCCCTCACAATATCGTCAGCGCTGAGTTTCAGAATAATCCTAAATTTTCCACTCCATTAATTTTAGTTTCTTAAATGTACTTTGATTCAAATTCTGTATGTGTTCATGAGTATGACACTGTCAAGCGCTACTTCAATCACTGTACTTGGCCCATCTTTTATTTTCAGTTTCTGGACATTCCCATGTCAAACCATATTTAATCATCTGTTTTTCTATTTCTATTTTCTTTTTATTTATTCATTCTTTTTCCATCGTAATTTATATTGCTTACATCTCTCCTCAGTACAATGCTTGCTGATATCTGACATAAAGACATAATCAGATAGGCAGGGGATGAACGAAATTCATCTTTACCTTTTATCTGGCAAGGGGAAACCCCAAGGAACAATGTATTTGGGTCCCACTGCATATTGGTATTGTCTACTGTAAACAATGAAGCTTCAGATCATCTGTCCAAAGCCCGCAACACAGAGAAGGGCTTTGTGAATGAGAGAACACGAACCCACCATTTATCGCATTACCCTGATTCAGGCAACGAATTTTTTCTCTTTTTGTCGTCATCCTTTTTGTGAACTTGTTTATTTTGATTCTTTGGTTTCCGTGTACTCCTGTTTTGTCAGTCAAGCGAAGCTGCATCTCAGTGATAAGCACCAAAAAGAATTGCATCAATGTTCTTTCGACGATAATGTATTTATAAACAAAAATTAATGTAATTATTATATTATATTCTCAATGACAACAGTGCCATAACACGTTCTACACAAAACATACCTTTACGCATCAAACGCAATCATTTCATTTGCTCTCAACATGTCAACCTTTACATCGTGCGATATTTTCCACATGCAAAGAGTTTTATCATTATAATTATGATTATGAAATATGTGATATGCTCACGTAGGTATTCTGATATCACGCTTGTCGTTGTACTATTTATAATAGCATTTCTTATTTATTTAAAATACACATGATAGCTTTAAGCTATGAACTATTAATCAATAAAATCGATATATATATACATACATACATACATTTATATATATGCATGAGTGTGTGTTTGTTTGTTTGGGAAAAATAAAATATCACAAGGTCAAAAGGGAAAAACGTTCCCAAACAAGCAATCCGCTAGTAAGTGAAGACATGTAAAACTTATCACTGGCACTGATGGTGCAATCTTAATGAAGTGTTATTAATCACTTCTGTCTAAACAACAACCTTTTCATAATTCCGTAAAATAAATAGTTCACATCATTCATAATCAATTGCGCTGTCAATGAAATGGGTTAACTAAAAAAAAAATGCAAAAAATTACCTTACAAACACACTAGAGAGAGAGAGAGAGAGAGAGAGAGAGAGAGAGAGAGAGAGAGAGAGAGAGAGAGAGAGAGAGAGAGTGCCCTATGGGTGTAACGCTTGAAATAAATAAGTCTGCGCTGTGGAAACACTGATAACCCAACCTCCAGTCCCAAATAAGAATAAAAACAGTATTATACAATCAAAGGCACAATTAATTTTTCCCGAACTGCCTAGCCAACCTAAACAGTGTGACACTGGATATTTTTTAACTTTAAGCTTTTGTGAAATTACATAAAGTCTGGGAAACATTTACGTAAGGTAATAAATGGCCCAAAACAAGTCTTACAAAAACGAAAAGGCTCTGTCACTTTTTCACACAAGGGCTTCCTTACCAGCAGACACTTGCTTAGCAGGCTGATAACAGTTTCCGATTCTTCCACATAAATATTTGCCCATCTGAATAATAATTCATACTACCACAGATCATCTGTTATTTATTCCATCAGATTTACGGCATCATGGATCCATCCACTTTGTCCCAAAGCCACTTTCGAAATTAGCGCTGACACGTGGCCGCTCTAATCTGGGATATTCCCTTAGTCTCTTACAGACGGCGTAACCTAAAGGGAGATATAAAATGACAACAGCAAAGGCGGGATCTCCATCACAACTATGTGCCCGGATGTGCAGCATGAAGCCAACTCCTAAAACACGTCATGGGATATGAGAAATCAGCCGACCGGAGAGGGACGAGGCTTTAGCGCCATTTCCAATGTACAGTATCTAAGAGTTTTGACATTTACAGGTTCAGAGCTGTGAACTTTAGTCACCTATGGTAGAATGGAAGCTTCCATAACATACTCCTTATGGCTTTGACTCCCTTCAACCCATTTTTACGAAAGTAGCTAAGCTAGTTGTATTTCACCTAAAGTAAAAATAGCGTTTGTTAAAACACACACGCGCACACACACACACACACACACACACACACAGAAGAGAGAGAGAGAGAGAGAGAGAGAGAGAGAGAGAGAGAGAGAGAGAGAGAGAGAGAGCTAAATGTTAAAATGAAGATACTTAAAAAAAAAGTGACGGCGACGAAAACAGACACCAAAGCTTTTGTTGGAAAACAAGTACTTATTATTTAATTGTCATCATACGACAGTCCGTAAACGTTTGACCTACTGCCTTACAGGAAAATCGTCCTGGCATTTACACTTATCTAAATTTCGCTTCAATTTCGCTCCCTCTGAAACGATGTTATGAGAAAAATATTCGTGGGAAATTTACACACGGCATGATTTTAATTTTTCCAATGGTACATTGCTTTAAAGGCATACTAAGTTGTTAAATGCATGATGAATTCGAAATTAAAAACAATATTAAATACCACAAAGAGCACCGAATTGCTTCACATAACCGCTAACCTAAGAGTAAGTGCTAACGTATTATACTATATATGTTGTATATAAATATATAAATATATATATAATATATATATAATATAATATATATATATATATATATATATATATATATATATATATTATATATATAATGTATATAAATATATATACATATATAAATATATATATAATATATATATATATATATATATATATATATATCAGCAGTCAGCAGTCTCTGGACACAAAATGAAGTTTTATTAAGGGCGTGAAAACAACAGAAGTTCTTCAAATCTGTGAATAACGATAGCAGAGCAAAACCGACGCTTCCAAAAGACTTACCTTTTTATTCAAGTGGTAAAGATAAGGGTCGTCTTCCTGTGCAACAGGTGAATACCGGTGGGACATGATGGCACTGGCACTGTGTCACTCGCTACACTGACCACCTCTTTCGCTCTCTCTATCTCTAAGAGAAGAGGGCTCAACAATAAAAACACAAATGACAGTAGGATGCGCAGATGATCTCTTCACTTAATGGGTTATTCCGCTTTGCGGGTCATCAATAAGTGGGTCAAGGTTTGGTCCTGTTTTGTTTGTTAAAAACTTTTGAGATCTTTTTGAAAACCAGTGATTATCAAGTTTCATCGGATTATATCTCAAATTTAGCGACAGCTTTCGTTACATATTCCCATGTCATGTTAACTACTAATATATCTCTCCCTCTACAAATATAACCGATTTCTGAGATAAAACTTCAAAATAATCCTGAGTCTGCACAAACTGCGATAACACTCGAATGCCCTTTCTCTCGAGGAGAGATCGTCCAACACTTTGATCAGCTCGAACAGCGCAAGTGACAGCCGTCCAATGAATCAGTCAAAGTCTCGGAAACCTTAAGACGCGGGAAGCAAATGGGAAACACGTTATCTGGTTAGCGCCTTCTGGCGCAATCAGGAGGCAGGAGACGCTCATGGACAGCTCACGCACGACGTATTTATCCTTGGCGGTTATTCTGTCAATGAAAACCTCTCCCGACTTGTTTGTAAGTGTCAACTGGGGATGGGATCTATGTACACAATTGCCTTTTGATGTCTGAAACGGTGACACGATTATATAGTATGCATTCATACGTGCATGCTGTTTATTTACACAGTTGACATCAAACACAACAGCTTCAAGCGTTTCACTGTAATGCAGTTAGCGAGTCTGTTTCTGCAAACTGTTCGTTCAGTATGTGATACAATCTTACGTCACACAATGGGTTTTACAAGACTAGAGCGAGTCTTTGGAACAAGTGTTCAAGCGTTTCAGTCTCAAAATACAACTAGAATTGAAACAGCACCACTTCAATACCTTAGAATGAAGTTTCAACCTCTAAACACTGGCACAGGGAGGAAAGTGAGAGACTGTGACCACTCCGTTGCTGCTCTGGTGTTCGCTGATAGTTACTAAACTTCGGTGCAAGTTTGTTCAATGTCATGACCAAGAAAGAGCTTTCACCTTCGAGCGGCGACGGTGACGGGGATCCCAGTGATAGCAGCAGCGGCAACAGCATAACACTCTCACTCGCGGCCTCCCTCCAGCAGACTACGAACACACTCACGGGGCGAACCCGCACCAGCACTGGTGCCGCTTTTCTGGTGGAAAATAGACGCCCGTCATCTGTTTCCTGCCTGAAAACGACGATTTGGCTCACTATGTCGTAAAACCATTCTGCACAGGCTGACCAGGGGATCTAAAGTAGAACTGGGATGCAGAGCATTTTCAAATTTTCCTTTCATCCCAGTTATTAACATCTTTTCCCGTCGGTGCTCGCACGGTCCTCTTCCATTTACTTTCTATATGCATATTCCATTCATTCTTATGTTGTTCATGAAAACACTGTGGTAACTACCTGATGTCTGATTTTATACATTTTCCAGATTCTAGTCATTATCAGAAATGCAGCGTTTAAGCCATTTATTTTTCCGCGTTCGATTCTCCCACTTTTTTTACTTACACCACAAGAGCAAAAAATTGTAACCAAACAATGGCTGCATTTCACAAAACTTCAAAAAGAAAATGACCTTCAGCAAGACACGCTCTACCTAACGCTTGAGCGCTCTACCTAACACTTGCGCCTGTATTTAAGTAAAATTATTAAGGTATTTAAGTTAAATTATTACGATGCAGAGTAGTCTTTTAATTTATGTCTCCTACGGAGTCTGCGGATAAGCTGTGATTCAGAAACATGGATTAGATATCAGTCTAGGAACGAAGTCCTGATCCAAGATCTAAAGATTTGTATGATCTAATGACGTTTATATTTTCCCCAGGTCTCTATCCGGTATTCGTTATCACTTGCTTAATGATCAAATAATCTTTTCCCACCGATTAGTGTATTATTCTTTCAGGCTTTTCCTTTTCAAAAGGGTTTAAATACTTTACACAAGATGGTAATAATACATTATTTCGCGTAAGTGTTAAGGAAGTGTTGCATGTTCCCTGTGCGAATTTGATGAAACAAAAACATCACCAAACCGTCAGTTTTCAGCCTCAATAACTAGATGTTTTCAGTGGAAAATAGATAGAAATAAAATACTGTTAGGAAGGCAGCTGGCTACATTAATAAATATGCGCTCAAATCCACGGTCTTTAGACTCACGCAACCACAAAATTGCTGAGTGGGAAGCTGGGATGACTACTGTAGTGCTCAATCTGTTAATCCATCGTTCTTTTGACTTGCATAATGACAATGAAGATATGCAAATGCTATTTCTCAATTTTATGCTGCTGGGTAAAAAAATTACGGGTTGTATGACTTGATTCCCATAAAATTAGGACAAAAGGAGACAGAACGGCACGAGATATCACGAGCATGAAATACATTATTTCATCACATATATATGTGTATGTATTATGTATGAATATATATATATATATATATATATATATATATATATATATATATATATATATATATATATATATATATATATATACATGTAATGATGTATATATATATATATATATATATATATATATATATATATATATATATATATATATATATATATATATATATATATATATATATATATATATATATATAAAACATAAATAAGTGGGTATCCACCGGAAAAGTCCCTCTTTTGCAAGTAGAATTACGGACTTAAGAAGTCACCCAGGGCTAATTTTGCACTTTATCTTCATTTTCCTAATTAATTTCTCTCATTAGCAAAAAAATGGAGATAGTGTAATTCTATATGAAATAAAAGAGGTTTTTCCGATGTGTGTGTGTGTGTCCACGTAGCAATGAGAAGAGCCAGATTCGATCCCCGTCCAAGGTATACTGGATTTACGGGTCAATCCATTAAAATCGTTTTGCCTCTGTTTACCTAATCGGTTAGAAGACTGTGCAGGGTCGCAAATAGAGTGAAGAACTGGATGGGCCTAGCAATCTCATTCCAAAAAGATTTTCTGACAACTTAAAGTCGATCACCTTTTGCAGCAATACCACTACGGGGAAAAACGGCGTATGGTGAATGACTAGGCGTTATATATATATATATATATATATATATATATATATATATATATATATATATATATATATATATATATATATATATATATATATATATATATATATATATATATATATATATTATATATATATATATATATATATATATATATATATATATATATATATATATATATATATATATATATATATATATAAATATATATATATATATATATATATATATATATATATATATATATATATATATATATATATATACACATTGGTCCTTGGTCTGATTCGTTGCTTAGGTCAACAGAGGCACAGTCGAACTTAACGGAGCACGTCAATCCACCAGTCCTTCTCCCCGGGAATCGAACGTGTGAGAAATCACCAATACGCCGTTTCTCCTTAAAAGGATTGGACCAGAGAATAACAAACAGTCATCAGTCATATTCATCCTCTAAATACTGAATAAAGGATGAACTTACCTGCAGGAAACGTCTACTAAATTTACCGCTTCATATCATCACACAAATGCTCATAATCATTACATCGACTTCCCAACAAGCCACTAGAATTTATCCTTCATACACTCTAGATGTTCCCTTGTATTCCGAATTTCCGACTCTCCTCCTAAACCCTTGTATAGTTGGCTCATTCTGTTTCCCTCTCCTCCTAAAAATCCCAGTCATGCCATACACACCTTCCCCCAACCTATCGTTCCCCATTCACTCCATGTAACCAAACCACCACAAACATACAGCTGTATCTATTCACCTGTACTAACCTTTGTGCCAGATTATCTTGTTTACAAATATCTCACAAGAAGCAACGCAAGCAATTCACCCCACTAGTTTCCAACTTCTTTTTCTAACTCGCATCCGATTCTAGTTTCACTTCGACACAGTTAACGTAATAGTCCCTTCCTATTTCGTATATCTGCCATATAAGAACATTTGTTGATTAGTTTTAACTGGATTCCTTCCAGATATCTTAAGATACTGCGCTCTCCTTTTCGTGTATAGGGTTCCTAAGGCATGTTTCTTGTATGTATCATTTTCCATCCCGCCGTGTAAACAACAACGAGATTTCAGACGAACTTCACTTGGTACATAGCAATATTAACGATTTTATTATTTCTTTGCTTTTAATCAAGTTAAAAGATTATACGGCACTAACACGAATAACAATATTAAAATTCAGGCAAATTGACTACGGATATGTAACTATCTTGGCCACATAACAGAGCCAGTATATGTTCCTTGACACAAAAACTGCATATCAAGAACCGTAAAACTAAGGCACGTACACACTAAACGAACATGAGATATAATGCTAATGAAACTGGCTACTGACTGTTTTCAAGTCAGTAGACATTGTGCTTAGATTTCAAACATTATCAGCACATCGCAAAGCAAGTCCTTATTTAAAAATATCAAATCAAAATACAATTCTCACCAGTACAAAATGCTCTGACAAATATATTTACCAATTAAAACTTATAGGGTATAACAAAAAGAATTAGGGATAGTAAGTACATGTGAATATATCCAGTGTTTGAAAACTGTTTGTCACATTATTCATCTTGAATAATTAGTTCGGGGTTTAGTTCATTTCTAGGAAAAGTTTCTATCATTCATCATCTTGCCTAGGAGGCGCAAGTTCTCAGCATGGCAACTGTTGTAAATGTTACATTTTTATATCCTGTTTACTCCATACCGTTCTCGGTGTTTCTTAATATGGAAGGGACAAAACGTGCATAAGGCTTCGTCGATGGTATTTGTGGTATATTTTAAGCAAGATTACGTGGAATTGCACCCACTTTGATTACACTCATACTTCATTGTCTAGTCCCTTTTATCGCATCAAGATATTTTTGTTGTACACATCATTTGCAATGTTATTTAGTAGGTTTCATCATCAGCTTAGGCGTACTTTTTCAGTGATATCAAATCGTTTTTCTTTTACTTTACAACTGCAATATATTTGAGCATTGTAGAATGTTTCGACTGTTTTTCTGAATTCTTTTTCTATGAATTTTTAATTAAACTTCTTGAACTATTTGTCAGTTAGTACCTACCATTCGGAATTTATTTTTAGAGGTAAAACTAGTGTAACAAGGCTATAAACCGATGAAAGATACCCGATGGCTTGTTATTATGTGCCCTATATGAGTTAGAAATAGAATATGTAGAAAAGTGGTTCCATCTAAAGGAACTGTGGAAATTAAAATATACCTTAGTTTTACCAGAAAGCTGATTAACAGCTCTCCAGGGCTGGCCCGAAGGATTAGACTTATTTTACGTGGCTAAGAACCCATTGGTTACTAGCAACGGGAACAGCTTATTGTGGAATTATAGCGAGAAATGAATTTCTATCACCAGAAATAAATTCCTCTCTTCATCAGCCGGCGGCGGAATTGAACTCCGGCCCATCGAATGACGGTCTAAAGCTCAACCGACTCGGCCAACAAAGGGCTTGGAAATGAAATAAGAAGGAGTACTTCCTGAAATCTCGTATATACGAATCCTGGTAATAGCAACAAAAGCCACATCTCATCTTTTCACTCAACATATACATACGACCTTTCGCCTTCCGGTTCTCAGTAAGTCCTTTGGATGAGTTTGTCACCCCTTGCTGTAACCTGCCACACTCAACTACCTATAAAGTTCATAATTCACTGCTGATATCAACAGACAGACCATGGATATTTGAAAAACGGAAATAAATCACTCCTTACCCCATTCATGGGATCGATTTTGGAATATCTGACAGCGAGGCGGACCTTTTAACTACTTGCCCACGGGACGAGTCTATATATTTTTTCAGCATTAAGCTGTTTTCCCTAACAATAGGAAACACCAGACAGAAACAAGACAATGATTACGTCACAAAGATAATCTAACGACTGAATCTGGGATGAACATGAAGAGCAAAAAACTTCAACAGGAAGTCATTCCAAACATCTACACACCATCTATCCACCACTTTCTAAGTCTTCCTCTTTTCCTTTCCTCTAATCCTTCCGAATTATACACTCTTTTCAGCAAATTATCATTTTCTCTTCTCTCCATACCTTCATATGCCACATATGCTACAAAAACTACAATTTATTTCAGTAACCTCCACTTATTACATTTATTCGCATTCAACATCTACACTTTTATTCCATGGAGAGTTAGCTCAACAATCCCATTACATATTCCACCCTTGATTTCCATAGACAATCCAAGTTCTTCCACATCTTTTGCACACAGCCCGCTGCTTTTATTCCTTAACCTATTCTTTCATTTTACAACCATTCAAAATCTTTACCCCCAAATACTTATAAGAATCTACTGCTTCCATTTGCTCACCATCCAAACATTCGCTGCTCTATCTTCACGCTTCCCATGTATGCCATTCTTGCTCTTATGCATGTTTACTGTCAACTTTTTCCTTTTGCAAACGCCCTCAGTCTCTATCACTCATTTCTGTTTTTTCCTCTTCACTATCCCCAATCAGCACTGCATCATCTGCAAACATTAGCCATTCCATAGTCAATATAAAACATTGAGTAAAAATGCCACAATAATGTAACTGATAAACTGTATTTTTCAAGATACAAAAAAAGGGATAAAACAAGGGAGCTTTCGGCCGTTTGCGCAACGGTCCTCTTCCGTTGCGCAAACGGTCGAAACCTCCCTTGTTTTTATCCTTTTTTGTATTTTTTTGTATCTTGAAAAATACAGTTTATCAATTACATTATTGTGGCTTTTTACTCATTATTTTCGATCACAATATAGTGATGCACCACAGATAAAACATTACTTTCTTATACCAGAACTTTATACCTATACCTATACTGCACAACAATTTTTCTCTCTCCATTAACTTCCCTAATTATTAACTTTATATTCTCCCCAAAGTTCTTGATTACCCTATCTAATTTACTCCATATATCCTCTTCTCCTTCCATTATCATCAAACATGTTCATCTTCATAACAATTATAGCCACTGTTTCACATCATTCTCTCAAGTTTAAACTTGTAATCATTTTTACTTGAACAAATACGTGCAGACACACATCCACCCACTCCTCTTACCACGTCCATCAACGTGCTCTTCTATTCACTGTGTACTATAAGAAGCTTATAAATTCTCTATTCCTTATCTTACTATCTCTCTTTCCCAGTACACTTATGAATATTCTTTAGCAATCATATTTTTCTAACTATCAAGACATTTTCCAAAGGCATTTCCACAAGACCCCTTCCATTTTCTTTTATCCCATAAATTCCATACCTATCAACAAAACCATCTCCAAGCACATACGCCATTTTATTTTCTCCAAACACTGTCAAGCAAAGATCGCCTTTGCTAATAACACCTTTCCACTCTTATTCTTTTCCATTCTACACATACACACCAACAATATACAAACTAAGCTGGTCCCGTAACAGGGGGTGGCTCCTCTGATAAGGCAATGAACACTGCCACATTCACACTTCGGCTCCTGAATCATGGATGATCCCCAGCACAGAAAACTTCAATACCACTAGTTGTCTCATATACCTTCGCTGAAAGTTCGCTGGTGACATGTCATAACCCCCCAACACTGTACCATTCACCTCTTGCTTCCTGGATGTCGAGGCCCCTGTTTAAACTCTATCTAAACTACTTTTCTAGAGCTTCATCCCCTTCTTCTCCCCGACACTTCTGAATTATTTACTCTTTTCAATAACTTATCTTTCTTCAAAAGACGCATTCTGAAAACACCTACATTAAACCTTTTGAGATCCTCCTTTTGCGCATCTCCACAGTTTTTACCCAATCTTCTTGTAATACACAAACAATTAATTTCCATAGCTTTCACAGTTCCTCATTGGACGGGCGGGTATCGTTCTCAGCTAGTTTTACTGGTCCCGCGTTCAATTCTCCGACCGGTGATAGAAATTCATTTCTCGTTATAATGTGGTTCGGATTCCACAATAAGCTGTAGGTCCCGTTACTCCGTAACCCACTGGTTCTTAGCCACGTAAAATAAATCTAATCCTTAGGGCCAGTCCTAGGAGAGCTGTTAATCAGCTCAGTGGTCTGGTTAAACTAAGGTATATTTAATTTATAGCTTTCACATTCTTTCACTCTATTCAATATCCACACTCGTCTTGGAGAGACGAGTTAGTTCAATAACCCCATCATACATTTCAGCTTGTCTTCCATAAACATTCCAAGTTTTCTCCCAATCTTTTGCATTCATCCTGCCACCTTTGTTGCTTCACCACCTGTCCAGGATGTAAAATTGTACTCTCAATAAACCCAGTATAAAGAAGATCCACAATATGATTTGCCAGACTATACAGACAATATCGCTACTTGAGGTCGTCAATAAACAATATATCGAGGATATGGAGTACAGTACATCATCAAATGCTGTCCCCTTGCTACTTACATGGAATCAATACATAACTGACATGCACAGGATTCAAAACGAAATTTTACGTAAATTCATACTATGAATTGTACGCTGACAAATGACGAAAAGCCCACACAACACATAACAAAAAAACATACAATATAATCTTATGTTGGGTAACCCCTGAACCACTTGGTAGGCCCAGGATTCGACAAATGACACCTGAAAAATAACTCAAATTTCATTCGGAATCACCTTGAAATCAATAAACTCCTTTGGAATTATAGAAATATTAAAGAATCACTAAAACGGCCACTCCGTATCACTGAAATTAAGATCCGGGAATCATAAGCAATCCTTTGGAAATCATGTAGATTGTCGGAGAGAAAAGCATTGGAAGTAGTCACAAAATGCATAGGAGAGCAATCACTATCATTATCATCGCCTCCAGAGCCGCGTGACGCAAAAGGCCTCTGTCAAATTCCGCCACTCATGTCTTTCCCGTGCTTTATCTTCCAGGATAGCAGTCACAAAAAAAATTCACTGTACCTTATAAAAAATAAAGAAATATACAACAA
>NC_089750.1:22642552-22650052 GCF_040412425.1 Macrobrachium rosenbergii
TAGCACTGCCAACACTCGAGGAGCACGGACATTTGACAAGAGATTCGGTGATTACTGGCTCTCAAATTAAGTAAATGTTACGAGACAAAAGCATGACTGAATGGAGGTCTTCCAGAACACTTTACCGTAAGGCAGATTTGGTTCCAGCACAGAAAGCGGTCCGTGGATGACTTGCGATTTCCGAGGGCGAGTTCTTCCACTTGTTAGGATGCGGGGGCTTCACGTAAAATGGCAATGCGTGGGAATTTCACGAAGGGCCGGGCAATCGCATGTGGGCATCAGACAGGCCAACGGTGGAGCAAACACGTGGCCCGCGGTCGAAGGGCACAAGGAGAAAGTATACTTTGAAAAGGGCCACGTGGTTAGCTAAGGGCACTGCGGGCCAGGGGCATGTAGCTTGGTCCTTACTCCATCCTATCCAGCGCACATGTGAGAGCGAGGCCTCGTGGTTTGTCGCTTTTATCCCCTCCTATGAGGCAGGGGCACGTCCAATCACATAGGTAGTTTGAGTCATGTTCAGCTGATGCCCGCAGGGGGGTTTTGCCTGTAAGAAAACAACCAGACAGAAATCACTTTTGCCTCAGAAATTATCTACTTAAAAGGAGTGGCCTTCAATCTGTTTTAATCTCTTGTATTCTGACCGTGCGAAATATCGAAACATCGATCAGCCGACAGTAAATGAAAACAACAAAAAAAAAAAAAAAAGGAAAAGGAAAAAGGGGGAAGCAATTTGCTAGCAAGTTCTTGCTAATTATGATAATGTATATATATATATATATATATATATATATATATATATATATATATATATATATATATATATATATATATAAATACAGTATATATATATATATATATTATATATATATTATATATATATATATATATATATATACTGTATATTTATATATATATATAATATATAAATATATATATATTTTTACGATTTTAGTTTGAGATATTCTCTGTGAGACAGGTAGCAACAATTTAAGGTAATTTAGCCTTGTGATTCATTCCAGGAAAATGTAAAAGAGGAAAACAAAGGAGAATTTCATATGAGCATAGGGCTCTTGTTACTTAAAACACGTGGGCAAATTTAAAGGAGTGTATTTACATAAATGACATCAGTATGGGAAAGAGGAACTCAAAGATTTCTGACCCTGAAGGGGTCCCTACGGGATTGAATGAGATTTTCAGACACAAGCTGAAATGAGAGATATGCACATTATACGCCAGTAATGAAAAAAAAATAAAAGAAAAGGGGACTTCGATTTAAAGACTTGTGCAAGAGACGCACGGACATTAGACAAGGGATTCTTTGATTACTGGCTCACTATTTAAGTAAATGTTACGAGACAAAAGCGTGACTGAAATGGGGCTCTACCAGGGCACAGTAGATTTTAAAGCACAGAAGGCGGTCCGTGGATGACTTGCGATTTCCGAGGGCGAGTCTCTTCCACATGGTGAGATGCAATAAATGGGGGATGGCTGGTCCTTGAATGCGGTCGAGGGGCCCTTTGGAAAGGGCCACGTGGTTAGGGATCTAATGATTTGTCCATATCTTCCAGCCCAGTTGATAGATGGGGCCAACACATAGGGTTTTGAATCAATGCACCTGATGCAGGCTTTTGTAAGAAAAACGCCCAAGACAGATTATATATAATGTATATAGACATGTGTCTATATATATATAAATGAAAACAACAGAACAAACAACAACAACAAAAAGGGGGAGGCAATAGTTCTTGCTAATCATAATAATATATATATATATATATATATATATATATATATATATATATATATATATATATATATATATATATATATATATATATATATATATATATACTGTATATATATCATTAGGAGAAGGATCAGTCCTTTATTCCTTTTAAAAGTACTTTATTTTATATTCAAGACGTAAAAGTCCCATTTTCAAGAAAAACAAAGGAAAAAGTGAAATTTAAAGATCAGGTATCAACAGTTGAAAGAGACCCTTTTATATATATATATATATATATATATATATATATATATATATATATATATATATATATAGTTTTATATAGAAAAACAAAGGAAAATGAAATTTATATATATATATATATATATATATATATATATATATATAATATATATATATATATATATATATATATACATATAAATATATATATACACATACACACACTATATTATATATATATATATATATATATATATATATATATATATATATATATACACACAAACAGTATATATAATAATGATGAGGGGGCTAGCCTTATGCTCTTTCCCTTGCAGCATTTCAGGACTGAACCTGAAACCTTACAAATGGAATCCAGTAATGTTTTTGCATACATTTTTTGAACATTTACCTTTAACCTTCGAAGGAGGTGACACTAGAAGGATACAGCCTTCATTTTTCTCAGACAGTCTTTAGTGATGAGGCTGTTAGCCCTGTGCGCCTTACTTGAATGCTGGCACGTACCCTTTCGTAGCTAAGTTAACCGGTGGTAGCAGGACAAGAACAATCCAGAAACAAGTAAATGTGAAAGCTGCTTCGCACCACTCAGCCAAGGTGCTCACTTAACTGAAAACGTTATGAAAAGGTGGGCAGTGGGATCGTCAGATACCTATGCAAGAAGTACCAACAATATACTGCATATGCAAGAAGCACTAACAATATAATATATATATATATATATATATATATATATATATATATATATATATATATATATATAGTATATATACAGTATATATACAGTATATATATATATATACACATATATATAATATGTATGTGTGTGTAAATAAAGACAAAATCCACGAAGGGAAGAGAAACGATGGAGTGCTGCAAGGCCTTTCGACTTCTAGGTCTTTACTTAGCAGACTGAAGAAATATAAAAATAAGTTTACAAAGAAAGCTCATATGAATGACAGATGGGGATTGCAAAGGAAAAAATATGTACCTGGAATCCAACGCAATTGAAGAATTAGTAGAACTGCCAAAACAGGGTTAATTATTAAGCAGTTTTACAAAGGATTAGCTCAACCGTTCAGAAGCAGGGACAGGACAATTAAAAGATTATACAAGGAGGTGACTGACCACCAAAAAATGTTATAAAAGCACAACTCGATGATCCTCTTTTTTTTGGTAAACAATAACAATATTTGCAAGAACATTTTTACAAAAAAATTATATTAAACATAAAAATACATAGAAAATATATATAAGGCAACTAATTTGTAATTAAGTCAGTGATTTTATCTCTTATTTCACTCACTAGGTTGTGTATTTGTGATTGTAAGTTTATATTCAATGGAGAATTCTACCAACAAACATTTGGTATGGCAATGGGCAAATCTTCAAACTTGTATATGGAATTCTTTGAAAAACGATATTTACCCCTTTAAAGTGGTACAGATATGTTGACGATATTTTAGCCGTTTTACTCTCTAATTTGAATAGCCAGGTACCATCCATTAAGTTTGAGAAAAATACAGTTGCCTCCCTTTCTTAGATGTTTTAATACATAGAGAACCATTTCAATGTACATTCAGTATTTATGGGAAACCAACCACCAACTTATGTCCATTTTTATTCAGCCCATCACCTTGATATCAAAATATCAATTTTTTCTTGTTTTTACGAGCTTTGTGCACTGTCAGTCCCCAGTATTTGGCTCAAGAAATCGAATACATTAGAAAAATAGGGACAGATTTATGTGACCCTTCATATATACTAGATATTTGTTATAATAAAGCCCACAGAAAGTTGTATAGTGAAAGTAACATGGAGAAAGAAACCCCTAAGAACGATTTTAGCCTGCCTTATTTTAGTGGTTTTGAAAACAAAATCAATTATTAAAATATTTTACTGTCAACCTCGTTTTTTCCTATAATAACACATTAAAAGGAATGTTAATAAAAAAAACCCTATAGAAAACAACAGCATAATATATAACATTCCATGTTTGGACTGCCCCTCTTTTTATACTGGCCAATTAAGCAAGGATGTAGTGGTACGTATTAAACAACATGAGTACCTGTCGAAACTGTGCAAACATCCAGTGCTATATTCATTCTTTTAAGTGAAAACTCTAACAGGATAAATTGGAGTGAAAATTCAGATTGCAAGATTGAAAGATTTCTTTTCACGAAATCTTTTAGAATCTGCTATTATACAGCTTCCTTTCAGCTGTAATTTTAACCTTAGCCCTGGCATTTATTATTTGGACCCCTGTATCAAAAAAATGTTCAAGAATGACCTAAAAGATAAAATCACAGACTTAATTACAAATTAGTTACCTTTTATATATTTTCTATGTATTTGTATGTTTAATATAATTTTTTATTTGTAAAAATGTTCATCTTGCAAAAATTGTTAGTTAAAAAAAAAAAAAGAGAATTACTCTGTCAACCTAACAATTTTTGGTGGTCAGTCACTTCCTTGTATAATCTTTTAATTGTCCTCTCCCTGCTTCTGAATGGTTGAGCCTAATCCTTTGTAAAACTTCTTAAATATTTAACCCTGTTTTGGCAGTTCTACTAATTCTTCAACTATGATGGATTTCAGGAATACTTTTCTTCCTTTGTAATCCCCATCCGTCATTTACATGAGCTTTCTTTGTACACTTACTTTTATATTTCTTCAGTATGCTAAGTAAAGGGCTATAAGTCTAAAGGCCCTGCAGCTTCACAGTTTCTCTTTCCTTCGTGGATTTTGTCTTTATTTATATATATATATATATCCATTATATTTTCGTGACTCAGTTATACATGGATGTGTGTGTATGTAGATAGATATGATAAACGTTTATACATACATACATATCCGTACAACTACATATATATATATATATATATATATATATATATATATATATATATATATATATATATATACATATACGTATACATACATTTATATCTATTATATCATATATATATATATATATATATATATATATATATATATATATATATATATTTATTTATAATATATTTATATATATATAATATATATATATATTATATATATATATTATTTTAGTACTAATTTCTTGCATGTATATTATTAGTATTTCTTCATGAAGGCAACCCCAATGCCCACCTTTTTAAAGTATAAGTATGTATGTATGTATGTATTTATGTACGTATGTATAAATGTATGTATAAATAAATAAGATATATATATATATATATATATATATATATATATATATATATATATATATATATATATATATATATTTGTCGTTTTCCTAAGAAGACGGGGTTCAAGAAAAAACAACGGCCATTGCCAAATTCATTGGGGTTAGGATTAAATATATCCAATTACTGCTAGTGAGACTGGGGGGGAAATCACAGTTAGGGATAGAGTAGTGCCCGTTATGACCCCATGCATATGCAGCTGCTTATCTGGTTACTCTCCTATAGTTAAGCCCAAACGAACCAAGTGTCTACCTACTACTTCACTGGTTGACGGTTCTGAGTCCCCACAGAAGGAGGTTATCATTAACATTTATTTCAGGCGATTCTTGTTGTTTGTTTATTTATATATATATATATATATATATATATATATATATATATATATATATATATATATATATATTAGAAGTACTCCGTCGTAACTTCTCAGAAATGTAAAGTAAGATCCACAATGAAGTACAAGTTATAAAACTGCCTATGTATTGAAAACATATCTGTAAAAAAACTTAGCTTTCATCCAGCAGCTAGACTTGGACGAAAGCTCTAAGTTTTTGTACATATGCATTTTCAGCACATAAGAAACATGTATATCATTGTGGATCTTACATTACACACACAAACTGTATGTATGTATACATACTGTATGTATGTATGTATGTATGTATGTATACATACTGTATGTATGTATGTATATATATATATATATATATATATATATATATATATAATATAATATAAAATCAAGAGTAGATGCAATCATATCCAGAAGTAAGGTAGCGCTATATATGTGGATGGAAAAAATGAACACTATGAGCAAAAATCGAAATAGGAGGGTCCTGGATAACCAAAAAAAAAAAAAAAAAAGGGAAATGAAAGAAGTGAAGTATGGTAGGTGAACAACGCGACACAGTTTGAGCGAAAAATAAAACAAAGCAAAAGACAGCCTATCATCAGCCTGAAAGAAGGAAGGCATATAGAATTTAGGCCAAGCACTGGGACCTATGAGGTCATTCAGCGCTGGAAAGGAAATTGACACCAAGATGATTTGAAAGGTGTAACAGGAGGAAAACCTCTCAGTTGCACTATGAAACAATTGTAAGAGAAGGTAGAAAGTCAGATGGAAGAGAATATGAACCGAGGTACAGTAAAAGAAATGAAAGAGGCTGCTGCTAGGGGCCGAAGGGACGCTGCAAAGAACTTTAAGTAATGCCTTCAGTATCCCAAGTAAGGTGCACTGATGACAGTACCCCGCCAACGGGGACATCAGCCTGAACGAGCTAAGAAAAATTATATCAGAGATGATTACAAAACACGGGTATGTGCCATGGCAATGATAGTGAATGAAGTAGGTACAGAGCCTATTACTAAACTACAGTATGCATCATCGAAGACGACGCCAGGAAACAACCGAGAAAATTATAGGATGGGCCAGATGGAATTAGGCCAGAGGTCTAAGAAGCAATGATTAAAAATAAAACATATAAAACTTGAAAATTCCTTGCAAAAAAACCTTAGAGATGAGAAAAATGCGAATGCTGGGACATATCAGACAAGAAAAATGCGCATGTTGGGACATATCAGACAAAAAAAATTTGCATGCTGGGACATATCAGACAAGAAAAATGCGCATGTTGGGACATATAAGACAAGAAAAATGGGCATGCTGGGAAGTTTCAGACAAGAAAAATGCGAACAAGAAACATGAGAATGCTGGGACATAAAAGACAAGAAAAATGCGCATCCTGGGACATATCAGACAAGAAACATGCGCATGTTGGGACATATCAGACAAGAAAAATCTGCATGCTGGGACATATCAGACAAGAAAAATGCTCATGTTGGGACATATCAGACAAGAAAAATCTGCATGCTGGGACATATCAGACAAGAAAAATCTGCATGCTGGGACATATCAGACAAGAAAACTGCGCATCCTGGGACGTTTCAGACAAGAAAAATGCGCATGCTGGGAAATTTCTGACAAGAAAAATGCGAACAAGAAACATGAGAATGCTCGGACATATCAGACAAGAAAATGCGCATGCTGGGACTTACCAGACAAGAAAATGTGCATGCTGGGGCATATTAAACAAGAAAAATGCGCATGCTGGGACATATCAGACAAGAAAATGCGCATGTTGGGAAATATCAGACAAAAAAATGCGCATGCTGGGAAATTTCTGACAAGAAAAATGCGAACAAGAAACATGAAAATGCTGGGACATATCAGACAAGAAAACTGCGCATCCTGGGACGTTTCAGACAAGAAAAATGCGC